>NC_056739.1:1167926872-1167981872 GCF_019279795.1 Protopterus annectens
ATCTGGCCAAGGCCTTTGATACCATTCTTCACTCAGGAATTATTGATAAACTCAGCAATCTAGGCATCAACCCCTATATCATTAGGTGGGTTGCAAACTTGCTCATAGATAGAACCCACAGTGTGAAAGTAGCAGACTCCAAGTCAGACTGCCAACCAGTCAGGAGCGGAGTCCCATAGGGATCAGTCCTGGGTCCTCTCCTGTTTGGCATCTACTTTTCAGAAGTCCAAGCCAACAGGGAGGGACTCTGACTGACTAAATTCACAGATGACTGCAAGCTCAGAGCCATTATTAACTCCCCAAGTGATGCAGACATCCTACAGAAAGTCCTCGCTGAGACCAATTACTGGTGTCAAAACCATGGCCTTAAACTTAATGCCAAAAAATGCATCCTCATCCCCTTTGGGGAAAAACTCAGTTCCCACTAGTTACCACATCAATGGGAGCCCACTGAACACTGAAGGAGATATAAGAGATCTGGAGACACAGGGTGACAGCAACCTCTCCTTTGACCACCACATTGCCACTGTGGTCAGAAAGTCCTTCTATGTGGCACATCTCATTACCAAGGGGTTTGCATCCAAGAAGAAAGAGGTAATCATTTCTCTCTACTCTTCCCTCATTAAACCAAACATAGAGTATAATGCCCCATTTGGCATGTACCTCACTAGACACCTGCAACAGCTGGAGAGGCCACAAAAGTACCTCATGAAGAGGATCCTAAGCCTTAAAAACGTCCTACATGGACAGACTCAAAAAACTCTAGCTATTCTCTGTCTCATATCATCTACTAAAAGGTGATCTCTGCTTGACTTACAAAGCCAGGTCTGACCCAGCTCTTTTAGAAATGCTACATTCAAAGAAATCCCAATCCCTCCACACCACATGCTCCAGAGACCTCAACCTCATTACAACATTCAACAGAACATGCTGGAGGGACAGGTTAATAACCCAGAGACTACCCATGCTATGAAATAGACTTCCCATACAAATCAAGTAGAGCACCTCACTAGTCCTCTTCAAGAGAAATCTTGATGAGTGTATGGGAAATATAAAGTTCACCCCGGGGATCACTCCAGTGGCTCTACTTGATAGAGGCACTGGGAACTAACGACAAGCGGCACAGTGCCAGGACACTTCTATGAGCTAGGCTTGTAAACACCCCAGGGCCATTAGCCTAGTACACAATTATGAAAGTATACTATCTATATCTATCTATATCTCTATATATCTATATATCTTTATATCTATAGGCAGGGTATAAACTGTAGCAGCTGATCACTTCATTTATAGTAAGCAATTTGCTACAGCTTAAAGAGAAAAATATTAAAAAAAATAAAACCTGGGTGCCATAGCACTCTGTACAGGGTGTAAACTGTAGAAACTGTTTGCTACATTTTTAGCAAACAATTTGTTACAGTTCAAATAAAAACATATTATTTTTTACCAACAGCTCTCCCTCTGATTCCTCATGTAACCCACTGCAGACACTTTCAGTATCTCTCTCACAGTGAGGCTTAATCATATTAACATGGTAGAGTTTATGCTTGCGCCTCTTGTCTGGCAGCTCTTGTACTTAGTTACCATTGTTTACCTTCCTCACAAAGGGCTCTCGAAGCTACATGCAGCTTATTCTGTCAAATGAGAATAAGCACTATTACCTTTTGTCAAAATGTATATTCCTGGACTGCAGCCATCTGGACACATCAGACCTTTTGCTGTTATTGTGCTTGTGGTGGGTACTCACGTAGCAATCACATAATATCCATAAGCCCAGTCCTGAAAATGCATGACATATTCCGTAACAGTATCCTTCAGGGAATTGCATTCACCATCCCACTCCTTACAGATTAAATCAAGAGGCTGCTTCATCCTGTGACCATAAAATAACTACAGTGATACAAAGCCTGTGATTGTTATGGGGCACCTCTCTGATACACAGCCTGTGAATTTTTGGGGCTCCTCTCTGGTATACAGCCTGTGATTTTTTGGGGGCTCTTCTCTGATACACAGCCTGTGGATTTTTGGGGCTCCTCTCTGATACACCGTGTATACATTTTTGGAGCACCTCTGTGATACACAGCCTTTACATTTTTGGGACTTCTCTCTGATACACAACCTGTGAATTTATGGGGCTCCTCCTTGACACACAAAATATGAATTTTTGGGGCACCTCTCTGATAACCAACCTGTGAACTTTTGGGGCTCCTCTCTGATACATAGCATACAAACTTTTGGGGTTAATCTCTGATACATAGCATACACATTTTTGGGGCACCTCTCTGATATACAGTCTGTGAATTTTGGGGACTCCTGTGTGATACCTAGCCTATGGATTTTTGGGCATCTCTCTGATACACAGCCTGTGAATGTGAATTTTTGTGGCTCTTTTCCGATACACAGCCTGTAAAATTTGGGGGCATCTCTCTGATACATAGCTTGTCAGTTTTTGGGGCACCTCTCTCATAGACAGCCTGTGAATTTTGGGGACTACTGTCTGATACATAGCCTGTGAATTGTTGTGGCACCTCTGTGATACATAGACTATGAATTATGGGGCACCCCTCTGATACACAGCATATGAATTTTTGGGGCACCTCTCTGATACACAGCATATGAATTTTTGGGGCACCTCTCTGATACACAACCTGTGAATTTTTGTGGCTTGTCTGAGATACACAGCCTGTGATTTTTTAGGACTCCTCTCAGAATACAAAGACTAGATGGAGCAGGTATTTATCCTACTCCCATTTAAACCTGTCTGCAAATGCCAGTCAGTTAAGGGTAAAATTAAACACCAGACATTTGTTTGTAGATGGAAGTAGGTGGTCTTTAAATACTCTATCCCATACTCTTTCACAAACAAGTCAGTGAGCCTGACATGAAACTGATAACTTTATATTTTAGTATTTGACAGGGAGGATTCATGTAGACTCACCGACTGTAATCTCAACAACTGTCAATATGAGTCCAAATCACTGAAAACCACTTTCAGTGATAAGTAAACAAGATTAAAAAAAAAAAACTTATCCATTGTCTCTGGTCTAATTGCTGCTGATAGCATGTGTCCAAATGCCCAAATAAAACTATCAA
Organism: Protopterus annectens; assembly: GCF_019279795.1. Lineage (NCBI taxonomy): Eukaryota > Metazoa > Chordata > Ceratodontiformes > Protopteridae > Protopterus > Protopterus annectens. Next base: position 1,167,929,966 of record NC_056739.1, read on the forward strand.
AGTCACCCCCAAATTAAATTGCAGAAACAGTTTAGTACAGAGCTGGTATCTAGGGCTGGGATTTCATTCCCACTACTCTCATGCATTTGGCAAAGAGTGAGAATCTTCTTCTCATACAGGTGCTACTATTTTTGCCTTTCTTCTCAATCCTTCTTCCTTTCTTCTGCCATGACCATTTTATGCCTGACATTTTACTGGTCTTACTCCCTTTGCAACTCAAACTAATTTACTTCAACTGCTCTTTAAGCATTGCATTACCAGGTCCAGTTTCTACACTTTAGGTTGCATTTTGGATCAAAATGTGTAGATCAGAGTCTGCATGCTGTAGCTTTAAGAAGCATGACAAAGGCTGAGTGTGCACATATAAATACAGGACATGTGCTATTCCTAGTGCCATTTTGAGAGTGCAGCCAGAGAATGAGCATGTATGATTGCAGTAGTTAGTTTGTACATAAGTTACTTAAGTTAAAGTCAGTTAACCTCTATCGTGATGTGTTTGTATATAATAAAGCTGCTTGAACAGAACCCATGAAGACTCTTATATTGTGTCCAAAGTAAGAGATCGAAATGGTGTCAGAACCGGGATGCCAGAGGATGATAATCAGAGCCATGAGGAGCAGAGATGACAGTGAAGGTAAACTAAGAGGAATGAGCATGAAAAAGAGCCAGAAAAGAATCAAAGGTCATGAGAATTTGCATGAACTGTTTATTTTATAAAAAGATAAAATGGAGCATTACACGGGCACATTAAGCATAAATGTAGCAAAGCGACTGCATGTTTTTTGGCAAAGTGCTGTGTTTTGGCATAACTATGACTTCATATAGTATCAAGGGCATAACTAGAGTTATTCAAAATATCTCAAAGTGTGTAAAAGTGCTTACAGTGTATGCTTATTACTGTGCATGTATTCTGAAGTGTTTATATGTGTGCAAAGTGCAACTATTTTGTGAAGTGCAGTCAAAGTATAGCCAAAAGTTTCTTGTGCTGGGTATGTCTATTTGCAAAGTGCCACCATTACACAGTGTTTCTTGCACTGCAACGAATTGCCTAGCAAGGTACCGCCATTTTGGGGAAATTTCAGTGTGCTGTGTACAGTTTATTCGCAAAGTGCAATTACTTCGAAATGTTATTGACTCTGAGTTCCACTTGCCTAGTTCATTCGCATCATGCAGTTATTTGAAATGTTTCTTAAGATGATGATAAATTACTTTTGCAGTACAGTAATTTCAAGAGTATTACAGTGCCCAAAAGATTTATTTCACAAAGTTTAGTTATACAGAGGCTTATTGTGCTATTGTGCAAAGTTAGAAATACTGGCATAAATTTCTGGCATATGTGTATATGTTCATACTTATTTGTAAAACCTTTCAATGGTATGTGTTAATATGGCAGATGGATTTTGAAAGCCCTTACCACTTATATTTGATCAGTATATTGCAGAGAATTGGAGAATATTTGAGCAACAGTACAATATTTTTATACAAGCAGCTTATTCAGATAAATATGCATGCACCAGGGCATTCATGTTGCTAAACCTAGCTGGGTCAGAAGCCATAGAAAGAGACCATTCATTTGTGTATGCACCAGCAGTATATGAAGGATAAGGTGAAACTCATCGTATTGTTGTACAGGCTGAATCAAGGGAGGCCGCTGAGTGAAGCACAAGTTCGGAGAAATGTGTAATCCTCAGACCAATATTACACTTTAGAGAGGCATTTATTTTACATGAGAGATCAGAAACCAGGGGAAACTTTTACAGGTTATATAGCTGATCTAAGAATAAAAGCCAAAATGTGTTCGTTTGGTGATTTAAAAGATGAGTTAATAAAGGACACATAGCCAGCCTTAGGCATAGGCCAACTAGGTGGCCGCCTAGGGTGCTGCTCTAGCAGGGGTGCTTTTTCAGTATTTATTTGGTGTAGTAAGACAAGGATGGGGGCACCAGGTAGTGTGGTGGGGGGCGCCGTGGAGCCCTTCTGCCTAGGGCACCAATTGACCTAAGGCCGCTTCTGAAAGGACAGGCTCGTGTGAGGTATTAAAAGTGCTGCTGTGAGAAAGATTTTCCTTCGTGACAGTGATTTAACATTGAATAAAGCCATTGAGATTTGTCAAACCCATGAGGTGACAGAAAAATACACAAGTATGCTTGCGAGTAACAAGAGCATGGTTTCACCATGCTCCAGAGCAAATGTAGATAGCCTGCAACATGTGGCAAACAGAAGTAGGCCTAAGCACATAGCAGCCACAGCCCCTACTGATTCAACAGGGAGACCACGTAGTTTTCCAACATTCTAAGAACAGTTCAGTTAGAGGAGTATGTTCTGTATAGTACAAACATGAATCAGCAAAACGCAAGTCCAGGTTTATTGCTAACTGTTGCAATTGTGGTGCCAGTTATGAGTCTAGAAGAGAGAAATGCTTAGCATTTGGTCAGCAATGTCACAAGTGTAAAAAATGGAACCATTTTCAAAAGTTTTGCAACTCAAGTAAACCTCTCACAGTTGTAAAGAAAGGTCACACAAAAAAGCAAATTGATCAAGTAGAGCTGCAGCAGTCAACTTTCTATATAGATGGTGTATCAGTAATGGGTGAGAGAGTTAATGCAGTGAATTTATTAGCAAAGAGCAAAGTGTTTTATACAGCCCGGTTCAATGGTAAATCCACAGGGCTTAAAGTAGACACTGGTTCGAAGTCTAATTTTGTATCAGCAGACACATTTGCTAAAGCGAGAGCTAATGAGCAACTCAGTGTGGTCAGTAGTGAGAAACTTTGCTTATGGAGGTGAGAAGAAATTCAAACTGAAGGCTCAGTGATGCTTTCATGTTATTTGGCCAAGAACTGTTACAGTTTGTTATTCTATGCAGTTCAAAGACCAGTACAGTCTTTATTGGGTCTCAAAGACAATTTGAGAATGAATCTGATTTATTTTACCAAAGAAGTTCATCACATAAGTGCATATCCTAATTCCAATTTTTCTGAAGCAATTTTCTCAGAATATGCTGATGTTTTCGATGACAAGTTGGGCAAACTTCCAGTTGTGTATTCCATGAAGTTAGACCCAGAGGTCACCCCAGTAGTCAGACCAGCAAGTAGAGTTCTGATAGCTATGCAGGATAACGTTAAGGCTCAGGTGGATAAAATGGTGCAGCAAAGTGTAATTTGTCCAGTCACAGAACCAACTGAATGGGTGTCTATGGTAGCAACTCACAAAAAAAGGCTCAGATGAAATCAGAATATGTATTGACCCAAGAGATTTGAACAAAGCATCGAAGAGACCACATCATCCAACAGTCGAAGAGGTCACCGTTCTAACACTGAATGCCACTGCTTTTTCTGTCTTGGATGCAAAAATTTCATTTTGGCAAGTAATGCTTGATCACAAATCCTCATTACTAACCACTTTTTGTAACTCATTTGGCAGATGCAGATTCTGAAGGGTGCCGTTTGGAATAAATTCTGCAAGTGAAGTCTTCCAGTGTGCAATGGAGCAAATTTTTTCAGGTTATCCTTGTGCCATAATTGTAGATGATTTACTGGTCAGAGGTAATGGTGAAGCAGTGCATGACAGAAACCTAAAGAAAGTTCTAGACAGAGCACTTGAAATAAATTTGAAGCTCAATCCTCTCAAGTGAAATTCAGACTATCAGAAGTTACATATATAGGTAATTTATTTACCAGTACTGGCTTGAGACCAGACCCAACCAAGCAAGCAGCTATGCTTGGGATGTCAGCACCAGATAATGTACAAGATCTACAGCATTTCCTAGGCATGGTCAACTATTTATGGAAGTTAATATCAGACTTTAGTGAGTTGACAGCACCTTTAAGAGAGCTGACATGCAAAAATGTTACATGGTCATGGTTAGAAGAACACCAGAAGCATTTGAAGATCTTAAGCAAAAAATTGCCACCCCCACCTACATTAAGATACTATAATGTAAATAAGCCAGTCAGTCTTTCCTGTGATGCTTCAAAATTTAGTTCTGGTGCAGTTATTCTTCAAGAAGGCAGACAAGTAGCCTATGCATCTAGAACACTTACCCAAACTGAAATGAATTATGCTCAAACTGAGAAAGAACTTTTGGCAATAGTATTTGCATGTTCCAAGTTTTATGATTATATTTATGGTCAAACTATTCAGACTGAAACTGACCACCAACCTTTAGTTACTATTCTAAAGAAGCCTATGCATTCAGCTCCAGCAAGATTACAAAGAATGATGCTCAAATTGCAAAAGTACAACTTCCAAATGGTCTATACCAAAGGCAAACACTGATACCTTATCCAGATCACCCAGAAATATGATGGAGCAGCTTGACACAGAGAATTTTGACTTTGATGTGATGGCAGTGTGTAATTTCTGTACCACTAGGCTTGATGAGCTGGGAGAGCACACAAAGACTGATCCAATCTTGTAAAAGCTCAATCACTACATTAATGTTGGATGGCCAGGCCATCAAAGCAATCTAGAGTACCACATGAAGTGCAAACATATTTCCTTACAGAGATGAAATGTTGATGGAAGATGGCATTATTTTAAAAGCTCCTAAAATTGTTGTTCCTGCTTCCTTACAACAAGAATATATCCAGATTTTGCATCGTTGTCACCTGGGTTCCACATCCACTAAGAGAAGGGCAAGAGAACTAGTATTCTGGCCTTCATTACTGAAATACATTGATAAAGTACTTTCTTCTTGTTCAGTATGCAATAGTACTAGACTGCATTTGCAAAGAGAACCACTTCAGTTAAGTCAAATCCCTGCACTACCTTGGTCAACAGTAACCACTGATATCTTTGAATGGAACAATCAACACTACTTAGTATTGGTAGACTCTTATTCGAATTGGTTTGAGATTGACTTACTACCTAACCTAACATCCACTACTGTTATTATTAAGTTGAAATGTCATTTCTCAGTCCATGGTAGTCCACACAAAGTTATTTCTGACAATGGTGCTCAATTTTCTAGTCAATTGTTTCAGAAATTTGCAAGGGAATGGGACTTTGTACATGTTACTAGCAGTCCTGAATATCCACAGACAAATGGGTTAGCTGAACGTGCAGTGCAGAGTGCAAAGCAATTACTTGAAAGGTCAAAGCGTGACAATACCAATGCCTTTTTGAATCTAATTAATTTCAGAAACATACCCTGTGATGATATTCTTGGCTCACCTGCTCAAAGACTTCTATCCAGGCAAACCAGAATGATGCTACCTAGTAGTTCCTGTTTATTGAGGCCTAAAGCTAAGAACAACAAAACCATCAAGGCTCAATTATTCAAGAAGCATTCTATCCAGAAGTTCAGTTATGATAAATCGAGCAGATTTCTTCATCCGTTGAGGAAAGGAGAGACAGTGAGAATACAAACAGTGAAAGGTTTCGACCGGATTGGTCAAGTTACAGGCATATGTGCCAAGCCAAGATCCTACCTTGTAGAATCCGAGGGTGTGGAGTACAGGAGAAATCACAGCCATCTTCTTCCTCTACCAGAATCATCATTGCAGCATTGTTCCTGTGATACAGACTCTAGATCTCAAAGCGAACCAGATGTTGTTCCCATCCCAGAGCATGTTTCAACCTCTATTTCCATTCCTGAGGATGTTCCAATTACTTCTAAGGTTGAACATTCTGTAGAGACAGCTCCAGTTGCTAAACCTAAATCCCAGTTTTATGTCACATGATATGGCCGAATATCCAAGCCCAGTGTGAAATACACAGCAACATGGACATGACTATATATATGTACCTAGTGTTGTATAGCTGCATGACTAGGAACTACTTGTAATATCTGCATGTCAAATAGATTCATAACGTTGCATGATCTATTTCGCAAAGAGGGAGGATGTAGCTCAGCGTGTAGGTGCTGTAGCTTTAAGAACCATGACAAAGGCACATATAAATACAGGGCATGTGCTATTCCTAGTGCCATTTTGAGAGTGCAGCCAGAGAGTGAGCATGTATGATTGGAGTAGTTTGTTTGTATATAAGTTTCTTAAGTTAAAATCAGTAAACTTCTATAGTGATGTGTTTGTATATAATAATTGAACAGAACTCACAAAGACTCTTCTATTGTGTCCAAAGTAGGAGAGTGACAAAATGAATTACCCAGTTACTACGTAGCTGCTTCAAAGTGGTTTTCAGAGTGGAATGAGGAGTGCACTGAGCTTCAACTCCACCAAAGGCTGCAATCTTCTTATTCTTGCACAGACAAGCATGTAAGAGTCCTTTCTATTTATATTATTTGGTCACTTGTGTCACTGACATCCTTCCATAATCTCTAGAGCTCATTTTTACCTGTTTTATGACTTACTTTATCTAAAAATAAAATAGCTGCTATGCAATGAATACCCAGGGATAGTGTTAACATTTTGGGGGCCCCAGCAAATGTCAGACTGGGGGCTCCTAAGCACTTTAAATCTAAGTAACACCCCGTCACTGCCACCCCTCCTAAGCAACCTTTTATTTCATACTGCAAACTTTTAGGATTAGTACAGACAGACTGATCTGTAGCCACAATTCTCTTACATTACAGCATACCATGTAGCACACTATGTTGGCCCATCTCACAAAAGGACATTCACAGTTACTGGCATTTAGTTGCAACAGTGATAGATTACAACAACACTGTGTACAGGGCTGGACTTAGGTGAAATGGGGCCCTAGGCACTGCCTACTGTTTCAGCCGGAGCCCCCCCCCCCCCCCCCCACACACACACACACACACACACACACACACACACACACACACTCCAATCTTGGATCCCCACACCATGCACATTACTTTTTTCTTCCTTTTCACACATTTTGCCTTACTCTTCAGCTTTTTCAAAAAGCATAACTTTCTGTATGGTCTGATGTGTATTTTAAGTTTTTTTTTTCTTTTTACATAACCTTTTCATCCAATGATAGCTTGAACAGAAATTATGACTAAGGAAAAAATGCACTGTTGCTGCTCAGCTTTAGTTTTCCTTGTATCCTTTCAACACATTTTCCTGACCAATAACAGCACAATGATAACCATTTAGGAAATATCTCAGGTGCCTCCAGAAGCCACAGGGTTGTATATGCTCTGGGATGCATTTTAGAGCAGTTTGACAACCTTTTAATCCAAAGGTGACCTAAGCAAAAATCATGAGTATGAAAAGAATTACAGTCTTTTTTTTTCTTTCAAGGAAGACCTAATTTTGCCCAATGGTTAATATTCAAAGCTGCAAAATAGTTGCTCACAATAAACTAACAATGCAATTGTTGTGATGATACACAGCCTTAGGTCCTATCTGGGAATATTGCCTGCCTCCCTGACCCCCAAAAAAGACAGTCACTGCCTAGGCATCCCTCTGGTGTTAGACGGAGATGAAAGCAGTAGCTCAAATTGCCACAATCATATATTTCAAGTGACTGCTGACATACATATACATACCATGCTTCCTCACCCATAACCCCCAAAGGCACCCACTTGTATAACTGTCTGATGTGTGAATGTGAGGAAAGTGAAAAAAATAATGATTACAGTAATGTATTCTACTTTGTTGCTGCTAGACAATGCACACTGCCCCTAAACAAGCTATACTAGCCTTCTTTGTACACCTCTGAGGTATTTGAGTAAAGTAAAAGAAACAATAACCACACTTTCTCCAGCCCAAACACAAGCTATAAAGACCTCTGTTCAAGTTAAAGAGTGTAATCAGAAAATTAATACATTTTTTTCTCCTCATTTTCTCCAACCAGCAACAGCTTTAGTGGGGCCCACACACAGTCAAGAATGAATAAGGGATTCTCCTGTATCCATTTAATCTGGGGAGTGGGGGGCACCAGACTCCTAGAACAGCTAAGTGTCTGAATGTGCTGTGATATATTTTATGCCTAACTTTTTAAATACAATTCCTTGTTAGCTGCATTTTTCATTGATATCCAGAAGAATAATCTGTGTCTCGGCATTATAGAGCTTGTGCATGGATAAAAATCTGTGATATGTTTTACACACACACACACACACACACACACACACACATATATATATATATATATATATATACACATATATATACATACATATACACACATGTACAAGCCAAAGTAATATTAGTTTTGTACTTATTTCAGAAAATAGCAATACATTGCACAACAGTGGTACTGCCACACAATATCAGTGGCTGGTGTTCAGCATTACCAAACAACAGTAGGATTAAGTCATTTTATTTACCACATTGTGGAGTAATGCATACATGTCACTGTCCCCAGTTTCAGAGATCTTTCCTGATTTTGCTTCATAATTTTGCTCTGTCCTTTGTTAAAAGTTTGATTTGCCAATAAATCATCCAGGATTACAGACAGTCAATAAACCCAGACATCAGAGTTTTATACTTATTATGCAAAATGAATGTTGATGCAAAAGGTGTTACTCTATTCATTTTTTAACTTAATTAGAATAATATTTAAAACATGTTCCTGATTTTTGAGCCTTTATTCTGCTATTATTTTTGGCATTGCACAAAATTCTTCAGCAAAGAAGTTGAGAGTTATAATATCTGGTGTTCTGCCAGTATTTATAAAACTCCCTGAAAGCAAAAACCATCTTGCAGTGAGATGAGTCGCTCTGGGCTGCTGATCTCTCTAGTGCTTACCTTCCTCATGTTCATTATCAGATTTAATCTAAGTGGGTCATCTCACAGCCCTGTTTAGGTTAAACAGCATAATCAGAAAATTAGTACATTTTCCCCTCATTTTTCCACAACCAGCAAAAGCTTTTATCGGGTCCCCCCACAATCAAGGATGATTAAGGGGGGCCCCCCTACAGCCACGGATATTGCAAGTATCTAAAGTTGGCTATTTTTGTTAGAATGTCCACTAGCAGGGTTTAACTAAGCCAGGGGCAATATGTCAATGGTAAAATACCTAATGGAATTGTGAAGTCTGTTACTTGATAAAACAGCACTACTATAACCAGAGATATCTTTCAGTTTTAAAGGAGAATTAAATATGTGTTATTACCGTCCCCTTGATTTATTAACTATGTAGGATTGCTGCACTATTTTTTTATTGGTTCGACAGACGTGTTACAAAATATCAAGATATCTTGCTGTGGTTGGGAGCCCCACAGGAAAATAGGGCCCACAGCGACTGCAGGGTTCACTGGTGCCTAAAGCCGGCTATGTGAATACCTCTGCATATTTACTTTGTGGCTGCAAGGGTGCGCACATGTTATGGTGAACAAATAAATCTTCAAGCTGTATATAAGCCCTGTTTGCAAAGCTACATTCATGCCAGCAATATATGCTAGGCGGTCAGACTTAAGAACATATGGCAAATGTGTACTTTTGCCTCGGGTTAGGACCAGTACCTGCTACCCCCTAACAAACTTCTCAGTATAAGGCTAGAGAGCAGAGTTAGCACCATTGACTTCCCAGGATTCTACCCTCTGCAATCAGCTTGATGCCTTTTGAGTTTATCTTACCAACACTAAGAATCTTAGTTGATGCTCTTTCAAACATGTTTTTGAAGCAATGTGTTTTCAGGAAGAGTTAATAATGCATTTAAAGTGCTCTAACCCTTTCATGCATCTCCCATGCAAAAGCGTAGAAAAAAAGTTGATTTTTGTTGTTTTTTGAAGTTCATGTTTTCGGAAACTCGATCATATCATCTCGACAATATGAATTTTGAGTTTCTGAAAACTCGAGCTTCTGACATAGACCCCTATGTGTGTGTGTGTGTGTGTGTGTGTGTGTGTGTGTGTGTATATATATATATATATATATATATATATATATATATATATGGGTCTGGGACTAATGCACGAACGGCCGTTTCACCAAATTTGAAATGGCCGGGTATACTTAGGCGAAAGTGCTTTTCACCGAAGAAGCAGTTTCGCAGAAGTATGCCTAGAGGTAGAGGGAGTTGTGGGGGAGTGACTGTTGTGGAGATCGTACGGTGTGGTTAGGGGAATTTTTCCCTTTTCCCCACTGTAATGCAATCTTGGAGTGAGAATAATAAAGTAGGAGGATGTGGGGTGCAGGGAGGCTTGCCCCCCCTGCATAAACGTTAATTTACTGTTTTTTTTTATTTCAACACACTTTAGCGAAAGTGCTTTTTCGGTAAAAAGCACTTTCGCTAAAGTGTGTTCAGTGATAATGGATTTGGATGTTTGATCAAAAGTGCTTTCGCTAAAGTGTGTTCGGTGATAATGGAATCGGACTTTTGATCTTTCGATCAATAGCCCTAGATCCATATATATATATATATATATATATACACATATATATACACACACACACACACACACACACACACACACACACACACACACACACACAAGCATTTGCCTAACTCAGTGGGATAATACAGAAACCCATTTTATTTTAGATAAGGACTTTTGCCGTGCTGTTATTACTCTACCAAATAACAGTAATTCTGTTAACCAGCATCCCTTCTCTCAGTTAGCACAGAATATTAAGGCCATGAGCTGCTAATGAGTTTCATCCTGTAGGTCTGTGTTTAAATCCATCATTCTCCACTTGTCTAATGTTTGACTTTGAGCAAGTCATTTAAACAGACAGTGCTTCGAGGCCGCCATTGAAAAATGGGCTTCTAATCGGTTAACAGAGCAAATAAATATATAAGTATTCAGGTTACAGCTGGCCGGAAATGTGTAGTATTTACACCATGTATTCTTTAATTTATGTATTTATTATTTATTTATTTATTTATTGGCATTTGTTAACCGGGAAAGTCCACTGGGCCAAGCAGAGCCAATTTTCAGTGGAGGCCTGGGAAGAAAAGCTCCACAAAGAAAATACAAATAAAGTATCTAATACAATAGCAAATCTATATATAAAACAAAAGCAAAATACAGTATAAGGCAAGAGGAGAAAAGCTCCTCAGGAATTACAAAGGTGTATCTAGTTCAATACAAGTCATACATTCAAAAAATATCTAATAGTAGAAAACAATATAAAGCAGAAGAAAAAGTCATAAGAATTGTAAATGGAGTGGCTCATACAGCTGAATTCCTACATTTCAGAAGAGTTAAGTCCACACAATTAGAACTGTGCAGCAAGACTAATCCTTGATTTTGCTGGTCAGAGGTCAATTAGGTCTAGGTTATGGCAGGAGGAGGCATAGAGCAGTTACAGATCCATTTAGAATGGAGTTATGCCCGCAGAGCTGATTTGAATGAGTAAGTGCATTGAGTTGTGCGAATGTTTATAGGAAGGGAATTCCATATTTCAGCTATCACCCATGAGTAAAGATGCTGGCCAGCAGGTAGATTAGGTTTATGAATTTGGAGAAGAAGTTGATTTTCTGATCTAAGGGGCCTATTAGGGTTATAATGGGAGAACAGTGACTGTAGAGCAGGACAATCCTGAGGTTTGTTGATGAGTTTGTATGAGATAGTAAGGTGAAGTAAGGTAAGGAAATGGGGGAACTGGAGCCCATTTAGCATTTTTACAGGAATACAGTGGAGGGTGGACTGGAGATGGGATGTAGCAAATTTTGCTATCTTGTTATAGCATGTTTCTAGTTTCTTTTTGAGTGAGAATTGTAGGTTGGTTAGTATAGCTGCACCATACAGGATTGTCAGAAGAGCAGATAATTGTTGAATCATCTGCATATTGAATTAATGACCCTTGATGAATTGAAAGATGGAGGTTGTTAATAAAAATATTAAATACTAGAGGGTCTAATATAGAACCTTGGGGAATGCCAGTTGGGATATGAATGTATGGGGATACAGAGTTTTGCCATTTTACAGCTTGCACTCTATCAGTAAGGTAGCTCTTAAACCAGCTGAGAGAAGGAGTGGTTAGACCAGTGTCACAGAGTTGAGAAAGGAGGGGAGTGTGAGAGACAGTGTCAAAGGCTTTTGACAGGTCAAAGAATAAAGTAGAAACAATGTAGAGTTACGGGCTTTGTTGACTATGTCCAAGAAGGATATTAAGGCAGTAGAAGTATTATGGTCTGGTCTGAAACCATGCTGAGTTGGAGAAAGGATTTGGTTCTTGAGAAGGAATTACATGTGTACACATTTTTCTAAGAGTTTAGAGGCTGATGATAGTATAGCTATGGGGCGAAAGTTTGTTATATCGGTTGCTGTCCCTCCTTTATGGAGAGGTAGTATGATTGCTTTTTTCCACAGGCAGGGGACATAGGATCCTTGGATAGAGCTGTTCAAAGAATACTAATGGGACAAGCAATTGCATCAGCAGCAATTTTTAGAAATTCAGCCGGTATGCCATCAGCAGTGTTTGAGCAGGGCTTCAGTTTCATGAGAAGTTTTTTGATAGTTGCAGTAGGGAGAGTGGAGAACCTGAATTTTGGCAAGGAAGAGGATTTGGATAGGTTAGAAGAAGTGGATGATGGGGTGTGATTACATGAAGCAGTATGACTATATTTATTTGAAGAAGAGAGAGGTGACTGGGGCTGTATGTTCAGAGAGAGCAGAGTATTATTTAGGAGGCTGTAAGTTAGAAGTGCTTGGGAAAAAGTGGTTGTAATTTTGGCTATAGTATCAATGAAGTTAGAATTAAAGATGCTTGCTATTTGATCTGAAGATTTTTCAGGATGGGGCAGGGATTAGTTTTTGTACCTGGGTGTAGGAGAGTACTAATAGAAGACCAGAATAGCTTTGGGTTATTTTTGTGAGTCTTTTGCAGGTTGAAATAATACTCTCTCTTGTCTTTAGCTACACATTTTTTGATAGATTGCAGAGTTGTTTGTACTTTAATAAGTCTGTGTTATTCTTATGCTTATGCCAAAGCTTCCAAGTGCTATCCCTAGACATCATAATTCCTTTTGTGGCTCTAGCTAGCCAAGGTGCATGATAAGATCTTATTCTTTTGGTTCGAATAGTTGCCAGGCTATCTATATTTTCTAGGAAAGTGGAATTAAAGGATCGTCCAGGTGGAGGCATTTAAGATTATTCCAGTTTAAACTTTTGAGGATATTGTTAAAGGTGACTGGGTCAAATTGGATAGATTCCTGATTTGTTTGAGGTGATGTTGTTTTATGAGAGAAGGGTTGACATGGATTATATAGGCTAGGAGGTGATCACTTAAAGGGTTAGAGAGGGTACCAGCTGAATGGATGTTTGAAGGGTGAGAGACTGGTATCCAGTCTAGAATAGTTCTTTCATTAGTTTTGTTCTTGAATCTGGTGGGGTGGTAATAAGCGGATTATAGTGAAACAGATTAATATTGTTGGGTGCAGTTTTCGAGCAAATACATCACCTAGGATTATAGTTTCATTTTTATGATGTGAGAGGCCCAGGCTAATATTTCTTCTGGAACTATGATATTATTGCCATGAGGTATGTAAAGTAGTATAATACAGAGAGTTTTGGAGTTATTAATGTGTAGGAAGGAAACTAGAATCTCAGTATGTGGAAATTGTGGAATTTGGCCAGGGAAAGATGAAAAGTGAAAGGTATTTGGGTTAAGAAGGACAATGCCACCTCTTTTTTATGAATTCTGTCTGTTCTTAGTACATTATAATTTGGTAGGAGAAATTCTGAGCCATTAATATGTGGTTTTAACCATGTTTCAGTAATCGCAAGGATGTCTGTTTTATTTTGTGCTAGCCAGGCATGCAGGTCTGTGGTTTTATTGAGAATGCTTTGTAGGTTGATGATGGTTATGTGAAGTGATTTCTGACAGCTTGATGGGTTTACTGGGATGGTGGAATTTATTGTAGAAGGACCAGAGTTTGGATGGATATCACCACATAGGACTAATGATAACAGTATGTGAGACAGTCCATGGGTGATGCCAGATTTTTGAGAAATGATAGTGTGTAGAACATAGGAGTAATTTAAGGTTTGGATAGATAGTATACACACACACACACACACACACACACACACACATATATATATATGGGCCTATATATATATATATATATATATATATATATATATATATATATATATATATATGGGCCCACTTCTTCATTTCAAAAGATCACAATCTCAAGATTCAGAATATTGAACCCAGAATTTCGAGGTTGTGAAATCTCGAAAGTAAGAAGTAAAAAAAAAAAGACAACTGTTAAAACCATGTTTTTGCAGGTGGGCTAGCCCCCCTGCACCCACCACACCCCCTATAACCTAAATATACTAAGCCTGAGATCGCTGTACAGTGAAGAGAATGGTAGTGTACAATACAGTATGGAACGGGAACATTACCGTAGTGTGATTTCAGAGTTAGTATATTTAAGTTGCAGGGGATGCGGGGGGGGGGGGTACTGCAAAACCATGGTTTTAGCAGTTGCCATGTTTTTTTTTTCTTCTTACTTTTGAGATTTCACAACTCGAGATTCTGGGTTCGATATTCTAAATCTCATGACTGTGATCTTTCGAAATTAAGAAGTGGGCTCATATATATATATATATATATATATATATATATATATATATATATATATATATATATATATATATATATATATAGATAGATAGATAGATATAGGGAGTCTCATTTGCTCATAACTATTATTTAGTATGTACACAGTACATATTTTATTTTTCTCACAGTGATCTTCACTGAAATGCTTATGTGTTTTTCTTTTTAAACTGTATGTACTAGAAAACAGTATTGAATACTACTTTGTATAGACTAACTAGATGATGTGTAGTCTGCATCTTACTGCATGTATACTGTTTTACTATCTAATTATTATATTTTGCTTATATTTCTGTGGAGCTTTTCTCCCCGGGCCTCCATTGAAAATAGGCTTCTGGCCCAGTCAGACTTTCCCAGTAAACAAATGTAAATAAATATCATTGGCTTCAACTCTTGTTTCTTTACTATGGATTCTGTCTGCTATTTCTGTAAATATTCTGTTTTCTGTCCAATTTTTAACCAACATGCCATCTTATGTTATGACTCATTCTAAGGCTAGTTACTATGAATTTTTTTGTAAAATTTTGTTAAGAGCCCTTCTCATATGTAAGTAGGGCATGCTTGCAACCCCCTTTTTAGTTATTGTTTTATCACTCTATGAAGGAATTATACATTATTTGTCTGGTACAGTTTTTGTGCAGTGAATCCATGCTACATTGGGTCCAGAGTCATTGTAGCTTACGTAGCCGGAGTGCACTATCTAGGTAAACAAATGTCAAATAAAGTAAACTTAATTCCTCTTTAAAGTTTTCATTTATTTTTCCTTCTTCTGCCAAAGTAAATAATCGATATATGTCTGCCTTGCTGCTGCTTGTTACTACTCTTCCTCCATTCCTCAAAAACTACCAAACATAATAATGAAAGTTGTGTAGATAAATAAAAGCTCATTGCAGCCATCTGAAACTGAATGCCAAGAAATGAAAGGGAATTTATATATAAAGTAGGTGCAGACAACAGATTAAATATGAAACCCTTTGAAGCCATTCAAGTGCAACTCTGTGAATGTTATAGTAAATAATAAAAAAGTCTTACATCAGTACAGTAAAGTACAAAGAACATCCCATTTTATCCATAAGTGGTTTAATCATTCACATCTTGATTAAACATAGGGTACAGAAAACATACAAGAAAAGAACCTCTGCATTACACTCTAGCAAAAAAAAAAACTGTAATTGGTGCAACTGCACTCCACTAAACACCATCCTGCCAAACACAGAACTTTGACATCATGTTTACTCAACTAGATACTGAAGTATTTGGAAATAAAGACCAAGGCTTTTCACCTGTAATAAATTTGTCTGAGAAAGAGAGAACAACAGACAGGCAGAGAAAGAGAGAGAAGAGAGAGAAAATAAATTAGAACACTTGGTTAAACTGAATATCACAGGCTCTAAACATGTTACTTTTCTTGTGCAAAATAATCTTTAAGCAGGTTAAACTGATTGTTTTATATATCAGATGCTCTTTGCAATAGACAAGGTTGTCAGGAATTCTTCCATCAAAGTAAACAAACTTCTAGAACCAATTTGACATAGCCTGCCTGGTCTAAGTCCATTAAGAGTTATACACAAAACTGTATGGTTTAGGGTATGCAAGCAAATAATAGCAGTCCACATGGGCAAAGCTGAAACAGACAATGAGTTATAAGTGTCGTACAGAAAAATAATTTATTACCTGAGTGTTAAATGCCACAGCAGTGTAATTTAGTCACCTATACCAGTGCATCTGCCTATACTGGTGCAGGAGTTTTACAATATTTAAAAAAAAACATACAAAATGTTAAATACAGCAGGCAGAGCTTCTATGCCTGCAATGGGAAGTAATACAGCTACTGGAAACATTTTAGATCTATGCACATTACGAATAACAGGTTCACTTCCTAAACTCACAGCAGTTATTAAGACTTTGAACCTCAGCGCATAAATAAATGTGACTGTCATTAGATCCAGATTCATATGTCTTATCCCGTACATAACTAAATGTTTCCAAATGTTAGTTCTTCCCTTTAAGTACTGGTACTTTATTCCAAAGACTAGGAAGGTACTGACTTCTAACCTTTTACAGAGTCACGTTATTGATAGTATATATTTTTAGTAAAATATTATCAGACTTTTTGTTAGCTTTGCGTGTGATGTACTCAAGATAGGAATATCTAAATAGAACGATCTTCAGTAATCTTTGAACACCAGAAATAAATGCCCCAAACAATCTGTAAGAGTCTAAAAAATTAATGTAGTTTAATCTGTGCTTGTTATCTGAGTCCTTAACCTCATTATTTTTTTAGTATAACACCTGCAGACACTTTCCATTTGGATTAGATGCTTTGTCAAGTAGCAACAAAAGGTTACATTATGCTCCATGATGGAGATCACTAACGACTTAGTAGAATTTGTATTTCTACTGATTTACTGTCTATGCTCTTTGGGATTAATGTACAACCTTTTCACTACCGCTGAAGGAATATGGTCAAAATTAGGGTGCTTATCTATGAATATCTGTAGCTCACTAGTCCTATCTTCATTTCAGCATTTGGTTGGTAATCTAATTCATTTTGTTTGTTTCTTTATTTAGGTGCCTAATGTTTGGCACTGTACTGTTAAAAACAAAATCAAGGAACAAAGCAGTCTGCCAGTAAAATAATCTCATTAGGTTAATGCAAACTGTAACAATAACTGTAGTAATGATTAATTATGACTACTAAAATTTAAATGCTCTATCCGATGGTTTCTTACATAATTGTGCCGTATGCATTTGTTTATCATCCTACCTCTCAACTGTACAGATTTTTGCAGAATGTTCAGATTTTGGCCTTATATTTTTGGCCCGTTTTTCATAAAATTGTGGCTTTCTGACAAATCAGTGGCAAATCATTAAAGACTGAAGTTAGAAATAAATGACAGACATTTGAGTTTTAGACTTCATACCCTTCAGAAAATTCAAGCTAATGCAAAACCTGTTATTCTATCAACTTTCTAAGTTTGTATGAGCAAAATTTCAAAATTGTCCCTATTTGTACCACTTTTTTATGGCTTTGCCCAGATTTCTTAATTTAAGAGGCTGAGAGATATATATGTAAAAGGCAGTGTGGCGCTAGAAATCCTCAGCATATTTTGACATTCATGGCCAGCCACATTTAGACACTATATGCTGATGTGTGGTATGGACAATGACTTTGGTGTGGCAATGAGATATGTGCAGTTCAGAAACAGGATGATATTCAGTGTGCACCATGTTGAAATGAAGAATGAACAGAAAACTAAAACTATGTGACATTTGTTTAGTAGTACACTAAGCATATCTTTCAAGTTTACTTTATTATGAGGAACATTCCTCAATCTGAGTCTTAAAAAGTCAGTGTTCCTGATTACTCCAGACTGAAAGGGTCTAACACATGCACAGTTAAGAACTGCTTTAACTGATAACCACAGTAAATAATGCTGGATCATATTAATTCATCAAAATAACTTTTTCTAAGTGCAAAGTAACACATTTTAACCATCTTTTGAGCTTCCTAGTTGAAGTTGTTAGTAAGCTATTAGCAAGTATTCCACATTTTGTCCTTTTGTCCCATATTATGAAGGTAGTATTCCACGTTTTGTCCCATGTTATGAGAGGTAGTATTCCACATTTTGCCCTTTTGCAACATATTATGAGGTAGTATTTCACATTTTGCCCTTTTGTTCCATATTATGAGAGGTAGTATGCCACATTTTGCCCCTTTGCCCCATATTATGAGAGGTAGTATGCCACATTTTGCCCCTTTGCCCCATATTATGAGAGGTAGTATTCCACATGTTGGAAGGTCAAGAGCTATGGCACTAAGTACTGCATGCAATAAAAATTGCTACTCAGGTCACGGATACTATATGACTGTTGGGCACACAAGAGGATTGCAAGTGTGTACCATACAACTTCTGTTTTATTTAGGTGATTTTAACAAAGTACTGCTAATAATATTAAAAAAAGCATATAACATCAAATAAATATATATATATATATATATATATATATATATATATATATATATATATATAAAATATCTGTGCAGCAGGAAAAGAGACAAAGACAAGTAAATAAGTAATAAGAACAGGCTAAGTCAACACTAAATGCACAAAGTGTGCAACAGGGAATACAATAAGGCATTAAGGTATGCAGGATAACAGCAAGGTGTGTCTCACATGAATAGAGATACAAAAAGAGGCTCACAGATACAAAAAGATGCTCAGGAGGAAACTGTTAGTCTGCAAGTTGAAAGGTGCATAATATAGCAGCACTGTGCACCCAACATGTAAACAGCACCTCAGGTGTTCTTACTGCAATCCAGCTATATTCTTACACTGCATACTACAGCAAAGGTGAGTGCCCTTGCATGAACAGATGTATAAATTAAGTATTTGTGTGTGGGGGGGGCACAATTAGTGCATGAGAAGTAGGATGCATAATTTAGTTTCACTGTACACGTATCATGTAACCAGCACCTTTGGTATTCTGACTACAAGCCAGCTATAGACTTATATTATGTATTGAAAGATTACTATGTGTCCTACCTGAACAGAGGCATAAATTATGTGTTTGGGGGGACACCATTAATGAACAAGTGCTAAGGTGCATAATATAGCATCACTGTGCACTCAACATATAAACAGCATGTTCTGACTACAATCCAGCTGCATTTTCACACTGCATATCACAACAGCACAATGTGCCCTACACGAAAGGAAGTATAAACAATGCTCTGGGGGGCACAGTTAGTGTATAAATGGAAAGGTGCATAATATAGGAGCAGTGCGCACCCAGAATGTAAACGGCCCCTCAGATGTTCTGACTGCATTCCAGCTCTATTCTTATATTGCATATTGAAAGATTACTATGTGTCCTACCTGAACAATGCTATAAACAACATGCTCAGTGGGACATTGTTAGAGAATGAGTGACAGGCTGCATGATATAGCAACATTGTGCACCCAGCAAGTAAACAGCATCTCAGGTGTTCTGACTACAATCCAGTTGTATTGTTACACTGCATATCATCATACCTCTCAACCTCTCAGTGCAAGAAATCTGGACAAGCCTGACAAAATGGGGGGAGGGGGCAAAGGACCAAAAAATAAATATTGCTCTTATAAACTTACAAGGTTGCTAGAGTAACATGGTTTGTTTTACCATACATTTTCTGAAGGATTTGAAGTCTGAAACTCAAATATATGTCATTATATAGTGACTTCAGTCCTCTGATCATTCCAGTAATTTGGCAGAAAACCACAAATTTTATGAGGAACAGACCAAAAATATGAGCAAAAAATCTGGACATTCTGCAAAAATATGGACCGTTGAGAGGTATCATAACAGCAGTATGTACTCAACATGGAAACAGTGCCCTAATCACTATGAATACAGTTCATCAATAATTATAGACCACACAAGATAACACTACTATGTGCCTCACATACAACTAATACTTTGGTTGCTGCAGCAGAGATAACATGTTTATATATCCAGAAATTGGGAGCACAGCATAGCATGGCATAGCATAGCATAGCATAGCACAGAATAGTATAGCTTAGCACAACTCTGAGCCTTCTGTATAAATAACACCTTCAGTACCTGGCTATAGGGCACATAGCATAGTGCAACTCTGTGCTTTACATATGAATAACACCTTAGGTGCTCAGGCATAGACCACACAGTGTACCACTTCCATATGAATGACACTTTACATGCCCTGGCATAGGACATACACTGTAACACTACTGTGTGCCCTACATATGAATAACACCCTAGGTGCCCAGGTATAGAACACACAGTGTACCACTTCCATATGAATGACACTTTACATGCCCTGGCATAGGACATACACTGTAACACTGCTGTGTGCCCTACATATGAATAACACCCTAGGTGCCCAGGTATGGAACACACAATGTAGCACTGTTGTGTTTCTTCCATATGAATAACACCTTAGATGTCCTGATACAGGACATAATCTATAGCACTACTGCATGCCCTACATATGAATAACACCTTAGGTGCCCTGATATAGGACATACACTGCAGCACTACTGCATGCCCTACATATGAATAACACCTTAGGTGCCCTGATACAGGACATAATCTATAGCACTACTGCATGCCCTACATATGAATAACACCTTAGATGTCCTGATACAGGACATAATCTATAGCACTACTGCATGCCCTACATATGAATAACACCTTAGGTGCCCTGATATAGGACATACACTGCAGCGCTACTGCATGCCCTATATTTGAATAGCACCTTAAGTGCCCTGATATAGTACCCTCAGTGCAGCACTGCCATATGCCCTACACACGACCTTCATAGACTCACAGGTTCATAGCGAAGTACTCGGCAATCAAGCTGCTGCCTCTTACAAACCTAGCTAGCCAAATAAAAATATTCAAAAGTTACCTCCGGAAGGGTAAGACAAGATAGACCAGGGCAGAATTTGAGGCTGTCTATTCAATTACCAAGGTTTACCTTGAAGGTCAGAAGGGTGCTACACTGCTTGACATGTATCGGAAGTTTATTCCAGAAGTGAGGGATATGCTGGGATATGAATCTGTCTATTGATGAAGGCTTTACTCCTTTAACCAGGTATTAGAGAAATTATTTGTTCTGCCAAGGATTACGTTCTAGCCAGAACACTAGAAACCATAAGCTTAACAGCCCGTGAGGCATTAATAGTCAGACAATTTTAACAGTATAACAAAACTTTTACTCTATAGGTATCTAGTAGAACCTAAGTCTGACATGCCAAAATATACTTTTTTCTCTGTCTGTCTGCCTCTCTCTCTCTATTTCTTTCATTTGGCTGAACCACAGCATGTACAGTGTACTAAATGCACACAATATCCATATATTCTAACCTAATAGCTTATTCTCTAGGCAGTCCCTGCTTTTTTTTATATCACGCCTCCATGAACTGAACATTATTGCAAATCTACATTTTTTGTTATCCAAAACATCTCTCTCACAAAGATTGCTTGTTTAGACAGGCTTACCAGTTATAAATTATGACATATCATTTCCTTCTCTAGGTCTAATGAATCTTCCTACATATCTCGTTTTGTGATTTACTTTCTCATTAAGTATCAGAGCAGTCCCTTTAACCACTGGCTCTAATATAACATGCAGGAAGAATATTTAATTTTATGGCAGGCCATAACCTGGCCTTCTAAAGATTCAGGCTCACACACAGTCACATAGTCACATAAACACACACACACTGTGTGTGTGTGTGTGTGTGTGTGTGTGTGTGTGTGTGTGTGTGTGTGTGTGTGTGTGTGTGTGTGTGTGTGTGTGTGTGTGTGCGAGTGTGTGTGTGCATGTGTGTGTGTGTGTGTGTGTGTGTGTGTGTGTGTGTGTGTGTGTGTGTGTGTGTGTGTGTGTGTGTGTGTGTGTGTGTCTGAGATTCAGTTGACATACTAAGTGTTTGAGCTCTCTTCCTCTGGTATTCTTCATGTAACATTTTTAACCAATAATAAAGAAATGATGTATCTGCCGATCTGGGCAGAAGTGGATATTTAAGGACTGTTATTTAACATCAGTAACTTAATAACTCCTGACAAAGGTCTCATGCCAGCTTGAAGGCTTTAGTAATTCCAAAACCTGTGTTAGTCCAATAAAATATATCAGGTCTGTGTTCCAGTGTCTTAGTGTTACACATGAATGATTTTCATGAACCTGATATTAGATGTCTTGTTTTTATTTTCTGTCAGATGTCACTATGGAAGGCACGTAAATGAGTTCTTAGTACAACATGAGGCATTGTATGTTTTAAAATGAGGTAATTTGTTCCCACAAGATTTGAAACTGGATTTCAGTTGTTCCATTCTAGTATAATGGGAGACTAAAGAAGATGACTCTGGTTATGTTATTGGTAGTATTTTGTAAATGGAGGGGTACTTCATTACTTATGTTTTCAAATGGATTTTCTTATACTAGTTAAACTGAATGCTATAAGAAAAGGAATGCTACAGATGTCAAGGACTGCAGTCAGATCTGCAGTAATAAAAGATTTGTGACAGCCATCTGACATTTTTGTTTTGTTTCTACTTCAGCATGACATTTTGTCATAATGTAGGTAACAGTTAGAATTTTGAGTGAGTATTGATACATAGTTTACATTTGCTGTGGTAGTACTAATGATATAATACTATAAAACTTTATTTGGCAGTAAGGAAGGGACCCTATACAGTGGGCCATGACAAGGTTAGTATAATTCATAAGTTCATAGGTAGGTACTAGGCTATGCCCGAAGGCATTTATAAGCCTAGCCAGAATGTGTTGGCTTTCGCCGCCCCCCCTTAGATTAGTTCCCTGTGCCTCTCTCCAGCAGACCCACTGAAGTGATCCCCGGGGTAAACTTTCTGTTTCTCATCCACTCGTCAAGGTTTCTCTTGAAAAGTGTTAGCGAGGAGCTCTGCCTAATGTAGATTGGAATCTTGTTCTAAAGCATGGGAAGTCTCTGGGACAGGAATCTATCCCTCCAGCACATTTTATTTATTGTTGTGGTGAGGTTTAGATCCCTAGAACGTGTGGCTCGGGGGGATATTTTTTTTTTTTTAGGTGGAGCATGTCCATCAATTCTGGGTTGGACATGGCCTTCTATGTCAAGCAGAGATCACCTCTGAGTAGGTGGTATGCAACCGAGTACAGCTGGAGTTTCTTCAATTGAGCTGCATAGGGCATCTGTTTGAGGTCAGTGATCCTCTTGGTGAGGTACTTCTGTGGTCTTTCCAGCTGTTGCAGGTGTCTTGTAAGATATATCCCAAATGGGGCGTTGTACTTCATGATGGGTCTGATGAGTAGAGGGGCACAATGATCTCTTTTGGACTGGATGCGAACCCATTTGTGATTAGGTGGGCCACGTAGAAGGATTTTCTAACCACTTTGGCAATGTGATTAGCAAAGGAGAGATTACTATCTACTTGGGTACCCATATCCCTTATTACATCTTCAATATTTATTGGACTACCAGCTATGTGGTAGTTTGTGGGTACTTTAGTTTTTTCCAAAGGGGATGACTATGCACTTTTTGGCATTTAGCTTGAGGCCATGATTTTGACACCAGGTATCCGTCTCAATGAGACTCTTTTGGAGGATGTCTGTGTCAGCCGGAGAGTCAATTATAGCCCCTAGTTTGCAGTTGTCTGTGAACTTGGTCAGCCATAGTCTCCCTGTGCTTACCTGTACCTCTGAGAAGTATATGCTGAACAAGAGGGGTCCTACAACTGAGCCCTGGGAAATGCCACTTGCAACTGTTTTAGAGTCGGACCTAGCTCCCGCAACTCTCATCATGTGGGTTCTGTCCGTGAGCCAGTTGGCAACCCATCTTGAGATGTATGCGTTTATGTTCAGGCTGGTGAGCTTGTCTATAATACCAGAATGGGGAATGGTGTCTAAGGCCTTTGCGAGGTCTAGGTAGGCTGTGTGTACCACTTTTCCCTCGTCTATAGCCTTGGTAACTGTCTCAAAGAAGTCCACCAGGTTTAGGAGGCATGATCTGCCCTTAAAGCCGAACTGGGTAAGGTCCAGTGTTTGGAGGTTGCCAGTGTCTCTGTTAATGAGTTCCATGATGATGTGCTCCATAGCCTTGCAGACCAAGCTAGTCAGGCTTATAGGGTGATAGTTCCCGGGGTCTGTTGTGGCTCCACCTTTGTGGAGCAGAATAACTGTTGCTGTACGCCACTCTATGGGTATGTAACCTGTGGAGAGGCTGAGTTTGAACAGTGTGTTTAGGTGAGGGGTTAGTTCATCTTTGAGCTTGTGTAGGACGCAGCTTGGGACACCATCTGGTCCCATTGATGCTGTTTTTTTCACTTTGGAGAGGGCTGTTTTAACCTGAGTCTCTGTGATTTCAGGGGCTCTACATTCTTCTGGTATGGTTGTAGGCCCTTTTGGGGGTGAGAGGGGGGTGAAGTTTGGACTGAACCTGTCTGCCAGGATGTTGGCGATATCGGTCAGTTTAGTGTATTTTGTGCCATTCTGCACTAACTCCGAGCAGATCTGAGCATTGCCACTAAGATTCTTGACATAGCTAAAAAATGCCTTGTGGTTATCTTTGGAGTCCTTGGAAATTTTTCTTTTGAAGCTTGCCTTGGATGATTTTATGAGGGATTGTATTGTTTATTTATTGCAGATGTCCACCAGACAGGTTTACTCTTCCTTGCAAAGAATGATTTTATCCTGTCAGATATTCTTGATTCCATGCATCTATATAAATACTTGTATAGTACTTTGGTGTAAATTTGGACATTGGTGCCAGTTCCTACAGCGGGGGAGGGGCTGTGAAGCTGTTTATATTAGCCCTCAGGAGGTTGTAATCAGCTTTGGAGAAGTTTGTTTGACCCTAGCTAGAGGGGGGGGGGCAGGGGAGATGGTGACTTCAAAAGTGACTGCTTTATGGTCAGATCTTACCATCACCACTTTATGGTCAGATCTTACCAGGGAGGACGATACTGTAGGGATGCTGCAGTAGTTACTCATATTGGTTAATACCAAGTCCAAGATATTATCACCTCTTGTGGGGGTATCCACTAGCTGTTCCAAGGCATTTACATTGATAAAATAGAGGAATCTCTGGGCATTTGTTTTCCGGCATGAGTAGTTTTTCTAATTTATGGTTGGGTAATTAAAGTCACTCAGGATCAGGATAAAGGGTTGAATCTTGATAGATTTGAAGAGGTCCAGAGAGATGGAGTGGACATCTTGAGTCAAGCTTGGGGGCCTGTAGCTAGCTATAATTTGAATAGAATCTGAAGTAGAATTTGTTTGCTCAACTTGTCTGCAATCACAATGGATGTCACTGGTATGTGTGTTACTACAAAAAAGTAATGTGACTTTAAGGTCCATTCCCTTACTGTCAAGGCTTTCTTGCAAAGAGGGTAAGATTGAGTCCCAGCTGCTTGTGTATGTATTACACCACTGTCATATTGTCTGTGTAGATGGCAATCACATCCTGGGGGGGAGAAAGTCCTGAAATGTCTGCAATGCCAGGACTGCGCTGATCTTCAGTATATTTATGTGTTATGTGACATCTTGTGTCCATGTACCCTGGAATGTCATGTACAGATAATGCCCCATGCTCTAAAATGGTCCCCTCCATTATTCATGTGGCTATACGGAAAGGTTGAATGACATGTGTTCACTGATTCTATGGTTTTGTTTACCATACTATACTTTTTATATATGCATTTGAAACTTTGAATGTCTGCTATTGGCTGTATTGCTTGGACCTACTGAGTGCTGAGTGCCCACTGAAGAATTCTTATATTCAGCTTGGTGAAATTAACCATCTGAATGGATGCAGCTATAAGGCCTAACATTTTTAGGATTGCAGCCACAGTGGGTCTTGGGTTTTGAGAGAGGCTTGTTACTTCACTGACAATGGAAGAGAGCCTGTCTAGGGATAATCTTCCATCTGACAGCCATTGAAAACCATAAACTCTTAGGAGATTAGTTGAGACATCTGCAAATTGACCATGATCCCCTAAGACAGACACTGCTACAGTAACTACTTTCTTGCCAATAGGAATAATTTTGTAGCAGAAGCCACCATTAGCCAGTCATTCAGGCAAGGGAAAACCTTTACCACTAGAAGTCGCATGAGAGCCATGATGGAGACCATGCATTTTGTGAACACTGGGGTGGGGTCCAAATGGTAGAGCTCATAAATGATAATGACAGGCTCCCACCTGGAAATCCAAGAGCTTTCTTTATGCTTTCAATATTTTGATATGTAGGTATGCAACCTAGAAGTCCAACAAGCATATCCAATCATCTTCCTGCAAGCATGGCAGGATTGATTGCACAATAACCATCCTGAATAAACCCTCCTTCTTCATGTACTGGTTTAATCAACTTAAATTGAGAATAGATATGAGATCCTAAGTCTTTCTGGGCAACAAGAAGAACCATGAATAGAACCCAGATAATTTCTGGTCTGGTGGGACCTCTTGCATAGCTCTCTTTTGTAAGAGTACTCTTACTTATTGAATTGCTGCCTTTCTCTGATGGAGTGGAACCTTTGGGGAGTGTGGGAGCAGGCCTTTGAGCATCTGCAAAAATGGAATAGAGTAGCCTTTGGGTATAATCTCCCTTACACATGTCTGAAGTAATAGCCAACAGTGTCCTGGGGTTAAGTAAAGATGTCCCCCAACTGCATTCAGAGTGGGACAACCAGGGAACCTTGCAGGACTCATACTGACAGGGTTCTCCAAAGGAACCCCTGTAGCCCGGATGATTGAGATCACCTCTACCTTTAGAACAGTGATTAGACTGGAAGTCCTCTACCATGGCAACCCCTATTGTGCTGCTGTTGATGCTGGGGTTGCTGGAATTTTTGAAAATGAAAGTTATGTACCTACCATAATGATAAATGCATGTTATCTTATTTTCAGCTGGTTCATCCTTTGGGCCATCAAATCTGACCTTAGCGCCTTTTTCATGAAGCTGTGGATCTGAGGCTCTGACTCCTCTCCAGCCATAATTCCCCACCACTCTACCAACGTACCTCAGATTGAGTTTGCTGGCATATCTCCAATTATTATCTAGACTTAAGCTGATGAATTTTGATGCCAAGGGACATATGAATACATATGGGAAGGTACATCATGCAGAATTTCACAGACAGAGGGCAAGATTCACAAAGGCTTACATGGAGTTTAAGAGAAGTGTAAGCCTCCGTGTAAGCCTCCCGATCCAGGAACAGCCCAAACCTCCATGTAAGAGACAGCTAAAATGTCTCTTACACGGACTGGGCGTGGAAATGCTCAATACCTCATTTGCAGCTCAAAGATATGCAAATTTGGTATTTGAGCGATCCAGGAAGCCCAAACCAGTCCGTGTAACGGACGTTTTAGCTGCAGAAATGTACTCAGCTGACAACTGAGTACATTTCTGCAAAATTTACAATGGAGCTATGTCAGCTCCAAATAAAGTTTGCATATGTGTCATCTAGCATGCCAATGGCCAAATATGTGGCCATTGGCATTAAAAAGTGATGCAAAATTATTTAAAATAACATTTTTTGGGGGGGGGGATTTTGATGTTTAACTGCAGCGCACACCCGTGCAAACGGGGTGCGCTGCCTAAAAGTGAAAACCGAAGCTTATAAGCTCACAGTTGTGGGTTTTATGTATTACATGGAATGACAATGCAGGGACCAGCAGACCAAAAACAATATGACCACCGTGTAGTGGTTGCCAAGGGGGGAAGCTCAGTGTAAGAGATGTAACTAAACATTACTAGGCAATCCTATGTAAATGAGGGTTACAATACTGAATCACACTGCCACATAGCTAATGAGCACTTTTTGAGTAGTGTAAGAGTTACAGAAGGGGGAGGAATAGAGTAAGAGGTAGGTGACATCACGGGGGGGATGATAGAAATAAATGTATCACATTGGAGAGCAGTGTAACATGACAGATGACAGACAGACATCAGAGAGAGGGGTGTGTCCCAACAGAACACTAGGAAAGTCAAGAAATAGAGGGTGTACACTATCCCTACACTCAAACTTTCTTGATATACGTGCATGTGCGCGCGTGTAAGGCAGGCTCACCATGTGGGAGCGTGTTGCAAACCGTTTTAAATGGTTTGCGCGGGAGTGCACATGTGTAAGGCAATGTAAACATCAGGAAGCCTGTTGCCTGATGTATAAGGCTGTGTGCGCACGTTTTACCATGAATCAGCCAAGTCCAAACCGTGTAAGTATGTGTGCGCGGGTCTAAGCCACTGTGAGCGTGCTTATGCTGGTGTGCACATTGCTCCCCCTGAGGAAACAGAGAGGAAAAAGGAAACAACCAGATTACAAGGAAGCTGTCAGAGAATACTGCTGGAGTTAATTGGTGATAACAATTAGAAGCAGGCAATTACACAGGCAGACTAGAAGCCCAACCCAGCACTTAAAACACTGCAAACAGCAGTGCAGGGTGTTTCTCTCAAGAGATACTGCAAGAAAGGAGTAAGCTATCAGAATTGAAAACTGAAAAAGCTGAACTCAGAGCAGAAATGCTAGGGGCTGCCATAGCTGTTATAATCAGTCATAGGCGAATTGCTGAGGGTGGTGACAATGCAGATGCTGACAGACAACCCAGAGTGAGGAGGAGAAGAAGAAGAGTATACAGGCCCAGGGTCACCTACCATGGGTTACATGAGCTGGAGATAGTAGAGCGCTACAGAGTGGACAGAGACCTTCTGCAGCAAATTGTTGAGCTGTGCAGGTCACGTCTCACACACAGAACCAACAGAGGGGAACCCATCCCAGTGGAAACCAAGGTATGTGTTGGCCTAAGAATACTAGCAACAGGTACCTTCCAGAGACCAACTGGTGATATGATGGGGATATCACAGGCATCAGCCTCCAGGGTACTGCACCAGTTCCTGGATGCCATGTCAGCACATGTCAGTGATCATGTATATTTCCCTAATGCCCATGAGGTTGTGGCCAGCAATATGCGTCTCTTCCAGCAAATAGCGGGATACCCTGAGGTACTGGGTGCAATAGACTGCATGCACATATGCATCAAAACACCAGCCGGTGAGCGGGGTAGAGCCTATATTAACCGCAAGGGATTCCCCTCCATCAACTGCCAGGTCGTGTGTGATGCCCAGGGCATAATAATGAATGTGTGTGCTGGCTGCCCTGGGAGCTACCACGATTCCCACATCTGGCATCTGACGCAGCTGTACCAATCATTTGCCAGTGGGGACTTCCCAGACGGACACCTAGTGGGGGATGCAGGTTATGCACTTGAGCCGTGGCTGATGACACCCATCAGAAATGCACACACACCTGAACAGGAACGCCATAATGAGGCACATGCACAAACACGTAATGTCATAGAGTGTGTGTTTGGGCTGCTCAAGTCATGGTTCCGGTGTCTGGACATATCTGGTGGAGCCTTGCAGTACACACCAACTACATGTACCCAAATGATCATGATATGTGCTATGCTACATAATATGATCCTGTGGAAACAGCTGCAGCAGGACCAGCATAGGGCTGGGCCAAACATACCCCCACCATTGCCAAGGCCACCACAGGCAGAGGGTGAATCAGAGGAGGAACAACCTGACCTTGCCCCAGTAGGCAGAAGGAGGTGTGCCCAGTATGCCCTGGCCTTGGCAAAGAGGCAACGCATAGCACATACACTGGCTCAGTAGGAACACTGGGACTGATACCCCCTCCGACTCACTCATATAGTAACAGGGATGCCTAACATGACACAACCTGCTTCCAAACATGTACAGGGAGTGTAGTATGTGCATCCGACAGAGACAGCCCTGCAGCACCACCTGAGGCATGAATGCCATGTGTTAAGTAATGTAACACCATGTACCATATGCACACCTGAGGACCCCGACTAACATCCACCCTCACCAATCATGAACCACAAAAACACAAACCCACCTTCATAGGTACCACAAGGAATAGGAACCTAGATGTAATGCTACCCAATGCCAGAAGTATAAACAGCAAGATGCGTGCAATGTAAACGCACACAGTGTCGAGAATGTAGATATCAGTGCTGTAATGGAAAACTGGGTCAAAGCCCACATCAGCACCCTAACACTACCAGGTCACACCTCATACAGTGATGTACAGCTGCAAAACATGGAACAAGCTACAAAACGAGGGTGACTAGCAATAAATGTCATGGATAACCACACCCCCATGTTGGTACCACAACAAGAAGCAGCATGGATTAGCCATGGTCAAATACCAATGGCTAAAACTGCCTACCACTATATAGCTTACTGCAGACCACTGTCCTAATAGCAGGAACTGCACCAGGCCTATGTTGGAATACATGAAGATATCAAGCCCCCCAAACTACATTATATTGCTTGACTGAAAATACCTACACATACACCATAGTTTCATAGTTTCATAGTTTACTACTAGGCTATCTGCCCTAGTGCATTTATAAGCCTAGCCATAGTGATGTGGCTATTGCCACCCCTTATAGTGGTAATAAGTGTACAGAATAGATTCCGAATATTGTGCCTCTGACTTAGTAGTGACACATTATGACCCCTTTACTTAATCAAATTAATTGACTGTGCCTCTGTCTAGTAGTGACACAGGGAGGACCCCTGGGGTAAACCTACGATCTCACATCCACTTGTCCAGATGTCTCTTGAAGAGAGTCAGTAAGGGACTCTGTCTAACATGAACTGGGATTCTGTGCTAGAGTGTGAGAAGCCTCTGAGTTATGAATCTGTCCCTCCAGCATGTCCTATACATGTATGTGCTGAGGTTCAAATCTTTAGCTCTCATGGTTCTGGTGGATTTGGATTGCTTGCAGTGGAGCATGTCCATCAAATCCTGATTGGACATGGTCTTGTATGTCAGGCATAGGTCACCTGTAAGTAGGCGGTATGCTACTGAATAGAGCTGGATTTTCTTTAGTCTGGAAGCATATGACATGTGTTGTAGACCCTTGATCCTCTTGGTAAGGTAATTTTGGGGTCTCTCCAGCTGTTGCAAGTGCTGGGTGAGGTACATACCAAATGGGGCTTTGTATTCAATCATTGGCCTGATAAGGGAGAAGTATAGGGGTACAATGACCTCCTTTGATCTGGATGGAAAACCCTTCATGATAAGGTGGGCAAGATAGAAAGTCTTTCTAACCACTTTGGCAACGTGGGTGTCAAACAAGAGGTCACTATCTACATGGGTCCCCAGGTGTCTGATTTTTTTTTTCTGTGCTCACTGGGTTGCTGTCTATGTGTTAATTTGTGGGTACTTTGTTACTCCCAAAAAGGATGACTACACATCAGTTGCATTCAGTTTCAGGCCATGATTCCGGCACCAGCTATCTGTTTTTGTGAGGGCATTCTGTAGGATGTGTGTGCCAGCTGATGTATTCACTATGGTGCCTAGGTTGCAGTCATCTGCAAACTTTGTCAGCCACAACCCTCCTATGTTTGCTTTCACATCTGAAAAGTAAATGCCAAATAAGAGGGGTCCCAGGACAGATCCTTGTGGGACACAACTTGTGACTGGCTTTGAATCTGACAAGGCACCTGCAATGTCGACTTTATGGGTTCTGTTTTTTAGCCATTTTGCAACCTATCCTGTGACATATGGATTTATATTTCAGCTTTTGAGCTTGTCTATGATGCCTGAGTGGGGTATTGTGTCAAAGACCTTAGCCAAGTGCAGGTAGGCTGTGTGGACCGCTTAGCCCTCATCAATGGCCCTACTGACAGTTTCAAAATAGTCAACTAGGTTCAAAAGGTAGGATCTGCCCTTTACAAAGCTGAACTGGGTGGGATCAAGAGTCTGTAGGTCACCAATGTCTCTGTTTAAGAGCTCCATAATGACTCTTTCCATAGATTTGCAGACAAGGCTGGTTAAGCTTGTGTGGTGGTAGTTCCCAGGGTCTGTGGAGGCATCTCCTTTGTGGAGTGGGACCACTGTTGCTGTACGCCAGTGTTCAGGTACATATCCTGTAGCAAGGCTAAGGTTAAATATCATTTTTATATACGAGTTTAGCTCCTCTTGGAGTTCACGTAGCACGCAACTGGGGATACCATCAGGTCCCATTGATGCTGTGTTTTTGTCTTTGCTGAGTGCGGCTCTCACATGGACATCTGAGATGACAGTGAGGTTACATTCAGCTGTGATAACTATCGTCTTTTGGGGGTGAGGGAGGGAGAAAATTGCACTGAACCTGTCTGCCAGAATGTTGTCAATATCTGTCGGGTCACTGAAATTTATGTTGTTGTGTACCAACTCTGAGCATATCTGAGGGTTCCCACCCAGGTTTCTGACATAACTGAAGAAGGCATTGTGGTTATCTTTATTGTCTTTGGTGATTTTTGTCTCAAAGTTGACCTTGAATGTCTTTATGAGAGAATGTAGCTTTTTACTAGTGCTGATCACAGCTGCCTTCCCTTTAGGAGATTTAGCTCTGTCTTGCATTAGTATCCTTCTTTTGTTATACAGTTCGTTTATGGCTGGGGTCCACCAGACAGGCCACTTTCCCTTGGTGGAGAGGGTCTTGGTTTTATTTGTGATTGCATGGTCCATGCTTTCTTGAAGATGTCCATAGAAAGCGTTTGTGAAGGAGTCACCATTGTGTGTTGTGGTTTCCACTGGCCCAGTGGGCTTAAAGGATACCATCTCAGTCTGAAGAAGTGTGAAGTCAGCTTTTGAGAAGTTTGTCACTATACTCTTTGTATTATACTAGCACCGACACATTTGTAGAAAATTTCCCAGAATCCATCACACAAAATGGACATGCAAAATGTAACACTTCCACAAGAGGGGTAAGCATACTGGATGTGATAATCAGAAATATGTGTACTGGATGTCAAAATGAGAAGTGTATCCCTCACTGGTAAGACCAGACCATAGAGTAATCACACTGTAGTTACACATCCCGACCCCAGCCCCTGGCCAGAATACCACAGTGAAACACATGTATAAAGCATAGCTTGCACCCCTACAAACCAATATGGAATCCATGAAAGGCCCTGTGCAAGTCCAGAATATGGGACACACTGCAGAACATGTTATACAGGCATTCCATGAACACAACCAAGAGTGCTTGGAGTCTGCAATCACAAATAACAACAAGACACAATGCCATACACCCAGGCATCTGGCATGCTGGACTCCAGCAATTACTAAACCATTGAAGAGAATGAGGAAGCTACCACATGATAGATCAAACATAAAAAGTGAAGTAATCAGTGATCACTAGTATGGCAATAAAATGTGTCCACACATACAATCCACTAAGGCCAGGCAAAACAAGTAGAATCTGTGAATCCAGAGGCAATGTGACACCTGTCCCAAGTACACACACAACAACAACTCACCCCAATAAATACAAATATATGTGATAGACGCAACCAGGTAGCCAAACTGGAGCCTGAGCACCCCCCAAATCAGTACTGTCAAAACTAGTCAGGAGGACAAGGTAACCACATACACCACAAACCCAGTCCCACATAGACCTACAACAACTGTAAACCAAACACATAAGCACAAAAACATTCCCAGAGGCCCTAATTACAAACACACAACACCAACACAAGCCTCCAAAGCAGACACCCAATAAAACAACCTCCAGACATAGCACATGTAACACATAGTACACAAAGCTGGTGTGCCAAACAGTCACAGGACAGAAGGAGAAACAACATGCCTGATACAGTTGTAATAGGTGACTCCATAGTGAGACATGCTGCTGTTCCAGGGATGGCTTGCACCTGTTACCCATGGGTGTCTGGATATTGCCTAAGGCTTTTGCAACCTACAGAGATCCTTTTGTAGGCAAGGCCGAAAAGACTAACCCACCACCATAGAAAACAAAACTGGAAAGAAACAGAAGGGTAATGCTGATCAATGCCAGACGTGTAAACCTCAATATGCATGCTCCTGAGGCCCTCCCAGTATGGAGAACATCGATGTCTGTCCAGTGATAGAAACCTGCTGCAAGCCTCGTGACAGCACACCAGCACTACCAGGTAATACCACATATCATGTGTTATGGCCACAAAACCTGGAACAAAACATAAAAGGAGGGTGAGTATCCATATTCAGCACAGACACCTATATGTCCAGTTAACTGACAATGCTTACGTCATTGCAGTCCACCCATGTGCAACTAACCGTAGGCAAGACTGCTGTACAGTCTGTAGCATGCTACAGACCACACTCTCACACACAGGAACCCCACCCCGCTGTCCTGAAGACAGTGGACAGTATGAATGTACCACCAAATACAAAACAAGGTACACACAAATTACCACATAGGTGGTAAATCATTATGTGTGGAAGGAGTAATCAGGGACCTAGTGACACAAGTGGACAGTAACCTGTTATGTGACAGTAACATTGCCAATTTGGCTAGGAAGACTGTCTATATTGGACACTGTATCATGAAAGGATTCACATCTACATCAACAAAGGTCATTGTGCCCCTATACTGTTCCCTTATCAGACCCATAATGTAGTACAATGCCTCATTTGGGATGTAGATTACCTGGCACCTGCAGCAGTTAGAAAGACCTCAAAGGTACCTCATCAAGAGTTAGAAAGGGTCTCAAATATATGTCATATGCTGCCTGGCTGTAGACACCACAGCTGAATGCAGTCACATACTGCCTACACAGAGGCATTGTATGTCTGTTGTACAAGTCCATGTCCAACACAGAAGTAATGGACATGCTCCACCCCAGAAAACTCAAAGCCATCGGAGCTGTGTGAGTCAGAGATGTCAACCTCAACACATAATCAAATAGGATGTGCTGGAGGGACAGATACCTAACCCTGAGGCTCTCCACACCCTGGAACTGAATACCACTACATGTTAGGCAGAGCCCCTCACTGACACTCTTCAACAGGAAGTTTGCAAAATGGATGGATAATTGTAGATGTACACTGGGTGTCTTTACTGTGTCATGTCCAGACAGAGGCACAGCTAAGTAAATCATAAATGGCCATAATATTCACATAGCAAGGGGTGGCAAAAGCCACACACACTGTGGCTAGGCTTACAAATGCCCTAGGGTGGATAGCCTAGTATGAACCTATGAACCTATTATGATACAAATTGTACAGGACACTAAGGATAATCCCAAGGCTGCTGCAACTGATGGTAAGAAGCGTGTTGTGAATTCCCAGATATGCTCTGGATCACACAAATATTACAAACAACATACCAAACACACACACTTATTGCCAACATACATCCTGACAGGTGCAGTGCAAACCCCCCCCCACCATAATGCAAAATATCTTTCCCAGCAGACTGCTGCCTCCCTGACATTATGTCAGCCTTACCACAGGATATGTACCCAAAGAGCAGTGTACAACAACAGTGGTCGTTCTCAAGAAAGGTGTCGCCTGAATGGATACTAAAAACAACCACCACAGAATCCTGAGAAGCTTGGTCTGCACAGCTATGGAAAGGATCAGCATGTACCGCAGACATAAAGATAGTGGGGATCTATTGACACCCGACCCTACCCAGTGTGGGTTTATTAAGTGCAGACCCTGCCCCTAAACATGTGTGACTCAGTTGAAACAGTAATTGAGGTCACTGATGAGGGCAATGTGGTCCACACAGCGTAGCTGGACCTTGCAAAGCCTTCCATACAATACCCTACGTGTTCAACATAAATATGCTCACCAGCTTATATATACACCCCTATGTCACTAGAGGGGTTGCAAACCAGACCAACGACAGAAGTGACATGGTCAGACATACTGCAGCCATGTCAGACTACAAACCACATATAACAGGTATCCCACAAAGCTTGGTCCTGGGACCTTCCCCGTCTGGTATATATGCCCCATAGGTACAGGCCAACATGTAAGGACTGTGCCTGAACATGTTTGCAGAGGACTATAAACTGCCCAACATATCTGACACTCCAGCTGACACAAGCATCCCACAAAAGGGCCACATAGAAACAGACAACTGGTGCCATAGCCATGTCAGCAAGTTAAATGGAGAAAACTGTATAGTCAACCTCTTTGGATATACAGTAAGTGACCACCAATTACCACATAGGTGTTAACCCATTACATACTTAACATGTAATGACAGACCTGGGTACACAAGGTGATAGATATCCTGCATTGGACAAACATGTGGCTGTAGTGTTAACAGAAACAATCCATATACCAACCTAATCATGAAGGTTATGACATCTAGATAAGGGGAGGTCATTGTGGTTCTGCAGTTATCCTTCATCAGCGTTACAGTTGACTACAACAGCCCCTGTGGGGTGTACCTCAGCAGACACCTCCATCAACTGTAAAGTCCACAACAGTACCTCACCAGGAGTATCAAAGAGCTTGAACAGATGTAATGTGTTGCCTGATTAAACAGAGTGCAACTCCACACACTGCCATGCTGGCCACCCAGACGCAAGCTGTGCCTGATGTAGAAAGCCATGTCCAAGCTGGAATCAGTGAACATGCTGCACCTTGTACAATCTGAATGGCAGTGAGCTATGCACATGAGGGACCTGAACCCCAGCACTGACATACATAGGACAAGCTGTACTGCATTATCCATAACACAGAAGCCACCCCCACGCATGAGTAAACTACCAGTACAGGTTATCCATAGAGTCACTCGCTGATTCTCCTCAACAGGAATCTTAATGAGTGGATGGGAGATGGTAGGTTTACCCTGGGTATCAATGTTATGTCACAGGTAGACAGAGGCACAGTATACTAAACAGGACATATGTCATGGCAAACTACACTTACAATGTGTCGAAGGACAAACACACTCTCTGACTAGCATTAGAAATGGCCTAGGGCACATCGGTAGTGTTTGCCAATGTACACCTATGTTGTGGAATACACTACTGATGTTGGACGAGGCTGTTGTAAGTAGTTAATATCTGAACATAATGCAACATGGTCAGATGTGCACAACTGGACCCTAACCAGGCTGTTGTGCTCACTATGGAAATGTAAAGCAGTGATAGGACTAAAGCCCAGGATACTGTCCACTACAGTGAAAGTACTGAACCACTACACTATACAGTACTACAGTGTTAGGTCAGTATGAACGGATGTTGACAATTGTATGCAAAGTATCCCGTGCAAACCCTGCAGGCACAGTATAATCCCTGTTGTGTTCACACAAAAAGCATTTGGACAGTAACTAGACAACATGACACAGAACACACAACCATAAACAGGAGATATTTGTTGAAGTTCACACTCATCCACAAATGTGATGGGCTGCAGAGTTCAACATATGGAAAGCTCACACTGGGCATGCTCACACACTTTGATAAATGAGACATCTTTCACACAACATGCCATGGGAAGGCTGAACTGGGCATGCTCACACACTTAGTCCAAATATAAGTTTAGCATTTTGCCACATATATCTGGTATATGTATGTGTTATTCCAGTAACCAACAACATTATAGCAATCTGACCAGTGCTCACACTTAAATGACTACAGAGACATACATGATATAGTGGATTTCCCCCATATGCAAACATCTTCCACAGATACACAAGTTGTTCATACAAACAGGAAATGTTATGGCAATAAAGACCGGCAAACACTGCTATCAGCACCAAATAATGTGCATCTGACAGTTAAACATATGGGTGTAGAGGTCAACACTAGGCTGTTTGCCCTAGGGAATGACAGCTTATCCAGAGTGTGTGTGTGTGTGGGTGATTGTGGTTGGTCTGTGTGCAAGTCTGTGTGAGGGAAATGCTCCTTTTAGCAACTGGGAAAACACACCACAGGGTGCTCATTCCCCTTTCTAAACACTGATGATGTCAGCACCCTATAAGTATATCAGGAGAAAAAAAATCTCCCAGTAATCCGAATAGCGCGCTCTGCTAATGTGTCCGTCTCTAGTGTCATAACATAGTTAGGTAGGGGTTTGAATCTAGCAAGTGGCAAGTTTGTGTGAAGGGTGGGGTTAGTGTGTGTGTATGAAAAGAACATCCCTTTTGGCAACTGTGAAAACACAGCACAGGATGCCTATTCCCCTTTCTAAACACTGATGATGTCAGCACCCTATAAGTATATCAGGAGAAAGACAATCTCCCAGTAATCCAAATTGCGCACTCTGCTAATGCAGCCGTCTCTAGTGTCATAACATAGTTAAGTAGCGGTTTAAATCTAGCAAGTGTGTGTGAAAAGTGATTAGTAAGTATGTATGAAAGGAACATCCCTTTTGGCAACTGTGAAAACACACCACAGGATGCCCATTCCCCTTTCTAAACACTGATGATGTCAGCACCCTATAAGTATATCAAGAGAAAAAAAAGCACCCAGTAATCTGAATAGTGTGTGTTGCTAATGCGTCCATCTCTAGTGTCATAATATAGTTAGGTAGGGGTTTGAATCTAGCAAGTGACAAGTGTGTGTGAAGGGGGTTAGTGTATATGAAAGGAACATCCCT
This sequence comes from Protopterus annectens, assembly GCF_019279795.1. Taxonomy (NCBI): domain Eukaryota; kingdom Metazoa; phylum Chordata; order Ceratodontiformes; family Protopteridae; genus Protopterus; species Protopterus annectens. The sequence continues at coordinate 1,167,968,306 of NC_056739.1, forward strand.
TTTGGCAACTGTGAAAACACACCACAGGATGCCCATTCCCCTTTCTAAACACTGATGATGTCAGCACCCTATAAGTATATCAGGAGAAAAAAAATCTCCCAGTAATGTGAATAGTGCGCTCTGCTAATGTGTCCATTTTTAGTGTCATAACATAGGTAGGTAGGGGTTTGAATCTAGCAAGTGTGTGTGAAGGGGGGTTAGAAAGTGTGTATGAAAGGAACATCCCTTTTGGCAACTGTGAAAACACACCACAGGATGCCCATTCCCCTTTCTAAACACTGATGATGTCAGCACCCTATAAGTATATCAGGAGAAAAGAAATCTCCCAGTAATGTGAATAGCGTGCTCCGCTAATGCATCTGTCTTTAGTGTCATAACATAGACAGGTAGGGGTTTGAATCTAGCAAGTGACAAGTGTGTGTGAAATGAACATCCCTTTTGGCAACTGTGAAAACACACCACAGGATGCCCATTCCCCTTTCTAAACACCAATGATGTCAGCACCCTATAAGTATATCAGGAGAAAGCAAATCTACCAATAATGTGAATAGCGCACTCTGCTAATGCATCCATCTCTAGTGTCATAACATAGTGAGGTAGGGGTTTGAATCCAGCAAGTGTGTGTGAAGGGGGTTAGTGTGCATGTATGAAAGGAACATCCCTTTTGGCAACTGTGAAAACACACCACAGGATGCCCATTCCCCTTTCTAAACACCGATGATGTCAGCACCCTATAAGTATATCAGGAGAAAATAAATCTCCAAGTAATGCGAATAGCGCGTTCTGCTAATGCATCTGTCTCTAGTGTCATAACAAAGTTAAGTAGGAGTTTAAATCTGGCAAGTGTGTGTGTGTAAGTTTGTATGAAAAAAACATCCCTTTTGGCAACTGGGAAAACACACTACAGGATGCACATACCCCTTTCTAAACAATAGCACAATTATTTATGGCTTTTGATTCCAGAAATGTCACGTGTGTTTTGCTCACACAGAATGCCCATGTGTGCGGGTTGTTTCTCACAATAATGCATGACATCGATTAAACCAGTTAATGCAATGCACACATGATGTATGTGTGTGCCAAATACACATATGTACTTGTGACCTTCAATAGTTACCATGTGTGATGCCTGCCACATGTGAATACATGGTATTTGCACTGGGTAACATTATGACTGTGGTCTTCTGTGCAGGTGCTGCATGTGGGATGTGTATATACAGTGTGAGATGTAGATGCTATCAACCTAGTAGTGAGGGATACACACCTGGTCTGGGGCATATAGTCTACATGTTGTTGATGAACAGGTGCTGCATGTTTTCACCTGTTGTGGGAGTGGTAAGAAGTTGTTCCATAGCAATGCAGTGACTGCATGCTAAGAACCTTTCAGCTAGGGTGTTGTAGCTACAGTAATTCATTAGCATTCAGTAATATGTCAGCATTCCTGGTGAGGGTATGATGCCAACCAAGGTCAGGGTTCTACCAGCCTGTGCCACTTGCTCAGTGAGCCCTTCCATGTTCCTTATCATGTATTCCAGTGAGGGACATCACATCAGCTGTAGTGGCATGGACAATGACTGAGTCATATGTGTCCATGCATCTGACTGACCTGTATGCTTGTGTTATGTGGTGGACCATAGTGCCCCATGAGCATATCACTGTGACCTTCACCTTGTCCAGCCTGGTGAGCATGACCTCACTGTACTGGACAATAAAAGTACCTAACACAACTGCAGCAGGAGTGTTGTATAGCTGTACAGACTGTGCTTGTTTGGCACACAGGATTTGTGTGCTATGTGTTATGCGTGCTGTGTTCAGGCCTAACGTATGCCTGTGTGCCAGCTGCAGAGGTGTCTGCCACTCAAGCAGGATGCCATTCTTAGGCTCCACGAATGGCCCAGTGTGTTCCCGTGCTTGTATTGCTGTCAGTGTAGGTCTACATCAGACTGGTATTGCAGTCACTGTAGTATTTCATGCCACCTGACAGGTTATGCCAGTACTGGGTTCAGAGTGCTTAGTCCACAGTTTGGCTATGTGTTTCCATCTCATACATGTGTTGTACATCCATGGGTAGGGGATAGGGTTGACTGTGTACATGTGGCAGCTGTGACATTACTACATGACTCACATATTCCACAACTGTACCATAGAGGTGACTGACAACTGACCTTTGCACATGCTACCATAGTATTGAGTTTGCATTGGTGATTAACAGCACATAGGGCCAATGGTGAACAAGATACATAGGTTAATAGGTTCATACTAGGCTATCTGCCCTAGGGCATTTATAAACCTAGCCAGAATGTGTGTGGCTTTCACCATGCATTGTAAATCTATCTTGCTATGCCCTTTTCCAAGGTTAGTATACTGTGCCTCTGTCTAACAGTGACACATAAGTGATACCCAGGGTAAACCTACAATGTCCCATCCAGTCATTAATATTCCTCTTGAAGACAGTCACTGAGTGACTCTGCCTAACCTGTATTGGGATAATATTCCAGAGTGAAGGGAGCCTCTGAGTTATGAATGTGTCCCTCCAGCATGTCCTATGTATATCACTCCTGAGGTTCAAGTCTTTCCAGCGTGTAGCTTAATGGGATTTGGATATTCTGAGGTGCAGCATGACCATTAAGTCAGGGTTTGACATGGCTTTATATGTCAGGCACAGATTGCCTAGAGGCAGTATGCCACTGAGTAGAGCTGCTGTTTCTTTAACCAGTCAGTATGTGGCATCTGTTTGAGCCCTTTGATCCTCTTGTTGAGGTACTTTTGTGGTCTTTCCAGTTGCTGCAGGTGTCTGGTAAGGTGCATGCCGACAGGGGCATTGTAGTCAATTATGGGCATGATGAGGGATGAGTAAAGAGGCACAATGTCCTCCCCTGATCTACATGTGAATCCCTTCATGATGAGGTGGCCTATATAAAATGTTTTTCTAACCACTTTGGCCATGTGGTTGTCAAATGAGAGAATGCTATCAACTTGTGTACCCCAAGGTCCATAATTCCTTCTTCTGTACTTAATGGATTAACACATATGTGGTACTTTGTGGTCACTTTGTTTTTGCCAAAGGGGATGACTATACACTTTTTGGCATTCAGCTTGAGGCCATGGCTGTGGCACAAATCGTCTGTTTCTAAGAGGCCCTTTTGGAGGATGTGTGTGTTGGCTGGAGAGTTGATTATTGTGTCCAGTTTGCAGTCATCTGCGACTTGCTCAGCCACAGTCCTTCCATGTTGGCCTGTACCTCTGATAAATATATAATGAACATGACAGATCCCAGGGCTGAGCCTTGTGGGACACCACTTGTAACTGGTTTGAGGCTGACATGGCTCCAGCAATTCTAACCATGTGTGTTGTGCCCTTGAGCCACTGTGCAATATCTGTAGTGACATAGGGGTTAATATGTACACTGGTGAGCTTCCCTAGAATGCACAAGTGGGGTATTGTATCAAAGGCTTATGCAAGGTCCAGGTAGGCTGTGTAGACCACCTTCCCCTTGACAGTGGCCTTGGTGTTTCAAAGAAATCAAACAGGTTTGAGAGGCAGGATCTGCCATTAACAAAGCCAAACTGTGTATGATGCAGTGTCTGTAGGTCCCCAATATCTATATTTATGAGGTTCATGATGATCCTTGCCATAGCTTTGCAGACCAAGCTATTCAGACTTATGGGGCGATAGTGTCCATGATCCGTTAAGGCACCACCTAAATGTAGAGGGACCACTGTTGCTGTACGCCACTCTTTGGCCACATATCGTGTAGTAAGGCTGGGATTGAACAGTAGTGTTATGTCTGGGTGTAGCTCTTCTTGGAGTTCATGTAGGACACAGCCTGGGACACTGTCTGGTCCCATTGATGCAGTGTTTATTGCTTTGGAGAGGGCAGCTCTTACCTGAGCATCTGAGATGTCACGCGGGGGCAGAACTCTGCTGGGACAAATATTTGCCCTTTGGTGTGGAGGGGAGAAGTTAGCAGTGAACCTGTCCACTAGGATGTTGGCAATGTCTGTGTGTTTGGTATTTCTTTTGACATCTTGGACTACCTCTGAGCATATCTGGGAATTACCACCCAGGTTCCTAACATAACTAAAGAAAGCCTTGTGATTATCCTCAGTGTCTTGTGGAATCTTCTCTCAAAGATGGCCTTAGACAATCTTATGAGTGCCTGTAGTTTTCTTCTAATACTCATCAGTGATGCCTTCACATTTTGGGAGTTTGTTGTATCATTTAGTAGCGTCATCCTTCTATTGTATAGTTTGTTTATGGCTGATGTCCACCACACAGGACGTCTGCCTTTGGAGGATTGGGTCTTGCTTTTATTTGGGATTGCATGATCCATGCATTCCTGAAGGTGTCCATAGAATGCCTTTATACAGGTATCTGCAGTCTGGTCCATATTTTCAACAGGCCTGGGGGCTTTGAAGGTTTCCACATCATTTATGAGGAGTGTGAACATGCTTTACATGAGTTGTTGACTGTATTCTTCTGTGCAGGGGGAGGCCTTGGGATGTGAATATCCAGTGAGATTAGTTTATGGTCTGATCTTACCAGTGAGGGATACACTTCTGGTCTGGGGCATAGAGTCCCCATGTTGGTGATGATCAGGTTCAGTATGTTTTCCCCTCTTGTGTGAGTGGTAACAAGTTGTTCCATAGCATTTTGGTGTATAAATTCTAGTAATCTTTGGGCTAGGGTGTTGGAGCTACAGTCATGCTCCCAGTCTATGTTTGGGTAGTTTAACTCACCCAATATAATGGTGTATGGACAGACCTACATATTTCCAACTGTTTTCAGGAAGGCCAAGTGCGGTTCTTGTGTTTGTGAGGGTGGTCTGTAGCAGGCTATAACCTGGAAGGCAGTTTTACCTATTGTTACTTGCATATGGATAGTCTCTGATGTTTGGTGCTTTGCCACCAACCTGGAGGTGTGGGTATCTTGGATGAATATCAATACACCCCTCCTTTTGTGGTTTTGTGCAAGTTTTGGGCCTGAAAAGCATGGTATGAGGTATAACTTGGTAGTGCTGGGGTGCTGTTGGTAGCCCTGAATCCGGTATATGTTACTGCACAGATAGCGATGTTCTCCATGCTGAGGAATGTTTTGAGTGTGTGCATCATCAGGTTTAGAGTCCTGCAGTGGCATATATGACTGCTCACATGGACAGATGCCAGGTAAGTCATATGCAAAGTGTCACAGGCAACATACATGTGAACAGGAGAAACAGTGACATTCTGTCAAGTGAGACATGAACATACATATAGTAAGCTATGCAGATGTCACTAGGAGTCCAGAGAAGCTGTGTAACTCTGCATGGCAGGTCGGATCAGTATTCCAGGGTAACTGCAAGGAAACATGCATGCAAACATAGCTACTGTAAGCAGGGCTGCATGTAGTCCATTGTACAACAAACAAGCTGTACCACTTTCAGTAGGTAACACTGCAAATGCTCACCAGCTGACATATGAATACCTATGTCACCAAAGGTGATACTTACCAGACCACGGACAGAAATGACATGGCCAGACACGCTACATCCCACATGAACACATATCACAAGCAACACAGACCTCACAAAGTCAGTGTTCTTAACAGGCACAGCCCATAAGGCCAAACACAATGTGTGACACACCTATAATAGGTGATGCCATAGTCAGACACACTGACGTCCCACTCTCCAGACTGAGCAAGGTGAAGGTCACATTTAGCTACCTGTTGGGTGATAGAATGTGCCACATAACACAAGCACTCAGGTCACTCCACAGCAAGTACAAGTATGAGGCAGTCATTGTCCATGCTGGTGTGAACAACCTGAGACGTACCTCCCTGGACCACATGGAAAGAGACACAGAGGAGCTCTTACATCACCCTCTCAAACTCAGGAATCCCACACAGCCTTCATGATGACACAGGAGAGAATAGATTTCTCTGCAAACACCATCATACTGGGTGACTTCAACTACCCAAACATAGACTGTGAACATTACTCAAGCCACAATACCCAAGCTCTAGGGTTCCCATAGTTCAGAAACTCTTTAGCTATGGAACAAGTAAACATTCCCACAAGAGGGGAAAATATACTAGACCTGATCATCACAAACATGAGTACAAAATGCTCACCACTTGAAGTATATCCCTCATTGTTGCAATCGAACCATATACTAATCACACTGGAGTACTGGATCCCCCACATATGCAAACCTCAAACACATCTATGTGTGTGCGGGAAATGCCCCTATTAGCAACTGTGAAAGTACACTACAGGATTCAGATTCCCCTTTTGAAACACTGATGATGTCAGCACTCTATAACTATATTACCTGAATTAAAGCTCCCCAGTAATTTGTATAGCACGCTCCGCTAATGCGTCTGTTTCTAGTGTCATAACATAGTTAAGTAGGGGGTTGAATCCTGCAAAGGGAATGTATATGAGTTAGTGTGAGTGGGGTTTGTGTGTGTGCATAATGCTGTGATTGAAAAGTGCCTTTTGCCAACTGGGAGAACACACTACAGGGTGCACATCCCTCTTCCTAAACACAGATGATGTCAGCACCCTCTAAGTACAGCATTAGAAAGGATTTCTCCCACTAATGCAAATAGTGCACTCTGCTAATGTGTCTGTCTCTAGTGTCATAACACAGTTAGGTAGGGGTTTGAATCTTGCAAATGTAAAGTGTGGGGTTAGTGTGTGTGCACAATACTGGAGGTGGGATGTTGCTTTTGCCAAATGGGGCTATGCACTGCAGGGTGCACATTTCCCTTAACAAACAGTGATGTTGACAGCACCCTATACAAACAACATGACAACAGACAACTGCCAATACTCAGTATAGTGCTACATGCTACTGTAACACGCACATGTACCAGAACATACCTAGATAGTGTTTTGAAACCTGAATGTGGCAAGTGTGTGGATGTGGGATGTTTCTGTGTGTGCATTTCCGTATGGAAAACATGTTGGATGTGGCAATCAGGGAACCACAGTACCTGATGCACATTACACTTTTAAACTAATGAGGTTGCCTGCACCCTGTGAGTACAGGTAGAGAAGAGGAAATCGGTAGTAATCCAAATAGTGCACTTTTCAAATGTGTACCTGTCATGTGTCGACAGCTACTCATGTAGGGTAATAAATAATGGAAATGGCAGGTGAGCGTGTGCATGTGTGAGGGTAGCAGGGTGTGTGTAAATGCATGTGTGACATAACAGATACATATAGCTGAATCTACAATACAGCACATGATGCACATTCCCATAGTCAATGGTAGCGTGTGATGGTGTGCAGCTGGTACACTTTGGTAAGTAGTATGAGTGCAGATAACAGTTCAGGACATTCATACAGTTACTGCAGCAGGAATGCTGGGATATACACACAATCATAGTGGAACAGTGAACAGTTACCAACATGTTACTACTTATACACATCTATGTAGTCACCCTGTGCATCAGCAACGTGTTTACCTTTTCCTGCACTGATGTTGTAGTATGCAGGAGGTGGCACAGTGTCATCATATGCACAGGGTGTGGGTTAGGTATGCCCAAGCCAGCCACTGGTACCACCAATTGACATGTGTGTGTATGTGTGTTTGTGAGGGGCAGCAGTACAGGGTGGACCAGTACTGGTGCAGTGTGTGTGTGTATGTGTTTGCCCTAGGTGTTAAATTTCTGCATGTGTGTAAGCACGCACACAGTCCCACATAATGGCTGCCATGTACAGGGTTTTGTGGACAGCCACAGACTGCACCTGTCAGGTCATCCAGATCAGTGTCTGTGGGCACGGACACAGTACCTGTGCCTGGCAGGGGTGCTACGGTCCATATCCGGTACTAACCCAGACTGGGTACTATCATTGGAAGCGGGTGTGTGTTGACTGGACACAGTTCCCTGTTGGGACTGTCCAGAGCCACGTGCACGTGGTCTCCTGGGGCGTCCTGATGACAGCACTAACCCAGCATTGCTGGGGCTGCTGCTGGCACTTGAGGTGCGTGAGTGGGCCTGTTGTCGTCCGCGGCGACTGCCAGCTGGTGCTGTTGCCGGCATACAGCCACATCGATGCCGCAAACGCACACCATCGCCCTGGCCCATGGACATCTGGTTGTGGAGCAGCTGTTGTATGTCCCCACAATGTCTGTCAACGACATCTGTGAAATTACGAATAGCATTCACAATGTCACGCATGCCATCTGTCATGGCTGTGCGACATGCTGTCAGCTCCCTCAGACCCTGTCTGGTGTACCTTTCCATATGCGCCTGTGCCTGCATAACAGTCCAAAACATAGTGGAGGTTGACATACCTCCTTGGGCACGTCGGCCAGAAGCAGTACGGCCACGGATGCCCCCACGAGAACCCATGGGCGACTGTCTGCGTGGTACCATTGCAGGACCCTGCTCATGGCTGCTTTGTGGGGATGCATGTACCACAGGTACCACTTTACCCTGATCTATGCCCAATGCATACTGTCCATCACCTAGGGACAATGGTGACAAAGGATGTAACGGCGGGATGACTGTGCGCATTGAAGGGGTTGACAGCTGTGTACTGTCAATTGGCTGACCAATGGCGGACCCAGACACACCTTCCTGCACCCTTATAGACATTTCCTCATCATCAGTACCTGGGGCACAAGATTCAGGTTCCCTGCTGCAGGTCACCAGAGCAGCACCAGAACCTACGGGAGGAAAACAGCGAACACAGATTACAGTCTCAAGACATATTTTACGGTGATGCACTTCAATACAAATGCACACATTCAGAAATGGACACATACACTCATGGACACACACACACATGCACACATGGGCACAGGCACATTTGCACACATGCACACCCACAGTACACACACACATCAGTACTGAGTTACACTACTCTTACTAGTATTAACTTGAGTATTGCAGGTATTATTGATAACACTCACCAGCATGTATACTACTGAGTTACACTAGTCTTACTAGTATTATAAATAGTTTTTCAGGTAATGATAAACACACTCACCAGCATGTATGGCCTGCCTCGTTGCTAGATGGGATGGACCTGGAATTATGAAGAAAGTAATGTCAGTGGGCACAAGTGTGCCATTGTTTTTGCATATGATACAGTACAGTAGTACACCAGTTCCCTTATACACATCAGCTGCTCATAATGCCAGTATCACACATGCACAATTACATGTCATGATGACAGATACATACCACGTGCACACCTTATGCATGCATGAAGTAACAGTGTACAGAACAGTCATATGTACATATGGCATCTTACCTGCACGCTCAGTGTCTTGCTGCTGTGTGGATCCAACCTCCATCATGATGCAAGTCTGATGCTGTTGTTGTTCTGGGGCTGGATCCACGACACTTAGCAGTAACCCCTCCTGTCTGGTGAGGGGGGGATGTGTGGCCACCCCCCCCACCTGTGGCAACCTGTTGCCTGCGGATATCTGCAGCACGCTGGCAGACATTTCTAATCAAATCACTGCAGTGATGTCTCACCTGCTCATATGTCCTATCATGCATGCCAACATCATTTATCCTGCTGACAAGGTTTTGCCACAGTGCAGACCTCTCCTGCTGATTCTGGGTGTTGCGTGAAAACAGTATGTCATAGTCACGCACCAGACTCTGGTGGATCACTTTGTCCTCTGCAGCAGAGTATGCAGGGTTCCTTTTTGGAGCCATATCTCCCTGGAAAAGTACACAAACAGGATATCAGCAGAGTATGTCAGCAATATATGGTACACATTCTATACATGAAGTATTAAATTGTAGTTATTACTGCTTTGTTGTAACTTGATTAAAGTGTAGCTATAATTCTAAGTCTTTTGGATTAAGCACTTGGCCTTCAGACCAGTTGTTTTACATTAGGAAGGTTTGTGGCAAGCACTGTGGTGGCAGGACAGGTAGCTTTCATCCTTCTGAGTTGGGAACTGCTGATTGAGAGTCCAGTGTCCAAGTGTATTAGTTCTGGTATAAGCAGTTGGCCTTCAGGCCAGTTATTTAACATTAACAAGGTTTGTGGTCTGCACTCTTGTGTGAGAATAGGCTGTACTCTGCCATTCATAGTTGGGAACTTCTGGTTTAAGGTTTATAGTGCCTGCATATTTGAACTGTATCTTACTGACATTGGTACACCTTGTTTGCTGTAGCATACACTACATCCAAGCCTCCTGAATCTAGCTTTGTTTATATGCTTGTTATTTGTTAGCTTGTTATTTCACTGGTACACTAATTCCACATAATACGCAGCTTCTCAGCACTTCTGTGAATCACTACTGATATCTGCATTGCTTACTGTACTTATTTCCTTGTTACACTTGAAAGAAAGTGACTGCTTGTTGTTTTTGCATTTAGTTAATTGTAACACATTGCACTTAAGTTACCTGGCACTTGCTCACTGAAGCTATTATATCAGTCAGCAGTAGAAATTAATATCAGTACACCCTCACTCCCCACTGGACCTTGTTTTCAATTATTACGGAATTCACAGTAGTATCCTAGCATGTCCAAAGGTCAGTTGTCAATCTCCTCTCCAGTCCAGCTGGTGAGTGTGGTAATCCAGAGGCAATGTTATAACAGCCTCATGTACATAGACAACCCCCTCCTCCTAACAACAAATTCAAACACATGTGAGTGATGCAACCATATACCAAACTGGAGGCTAGGCTCTCTCTACTCAATACTGCCATAACCAGTCAGGAGGAGAAGGAAACCACACTCACTACAATTCCAGTCTCACATAGACCTACCACGACAGCAAAACAAACACATAATCACACAAAAACATACTCAGAGGCTCAAAATAAAGATCTGCCTAAGCAGCAGAGACCTCCAAAGCAGACACCCAAGCAACCGCTACCCCAAAACAAAACACGTGCAACACATATCTCACAAAGCCAATGTGCTGAACACTCACAGCCCTTAACAGTAAACAACACACCTCATACACTTGTAATAGGTGACTCTATCATCAGACACACTGACGTCACGTTCACCAGGCTGAACGAGGAGAGGGTCACAGTGAGCAGCCTGTCGGGCACTACGAACCGCCACATAACACAAGCACTCAAGTCACTCCAAGGCAAGTACAAATATGACTCACTCATTGTCCATGCTGGTGTGAATGACCTGACACATACCTCCCTGGACTACATGAAAAGAGACAGAAAGGAGCTCTCTGAGCATGTAGCCCAAGACAGTATGACCATGACCTTGAGTAGCATCTTACCCTCACCAAGAATGATGCCACAATATCAAGGCAAGATGATCACTTTCAACAATTGACTGAAGTACTGGTGTCATTCAAAGGTGATCCAATGCCTGTCAGCTTGGGATGATATGCTGTACAAGCCACGATGCTTTGCTAGGGACAGCTTGCACCTGTCACCCTGGGCTTTTGGATTTTGGCAAAGGCTCTTGCTACACCCATAGTGCCTTTATTAGGCAAGGCTCATAAGGCAAACCCACATCCATAGGTATCACAAAGGATGAGGAACTAAGAGTAATGCTACTCAACGCCAGAAGTCTAAACCTCAAGATACATGCACTCAATACTCTACTTAGCATTATGGACATCGATATCTGTGCAGTAACAGAAACCTGGTTCAGGTTTCCCAAGAGCACACCAGCACTACCAGGTTATACCTGTTACCATTCTTGTCGGCCCCAATACTTGGAACAAACAACAAAAGGAGGGTGAGTATCAATATTCATCAAAGATACCCACACCTCCACATTGGTGGAAAAGTGCCACATAGGTGTTAAGCCATTAAGTACAGAAGAAGTAATTGGGGACCTGGGGAACAAACTTGATAGCAATCTGTCATTTGACAACCACGTGGCCAAAGTGGATTGAAAAACATGTTATATAGCCCAGCTAATCATGAAGGGATTCACATGTACATCAGGGGAGGTCATCATGCCTCTTTACTCATCCATCATCAGGCCTATAATTGAGTACAATGCCATTTTTGGGATGTACCTAACCAGTCACCTACAGCAACTGGAAAAACCCCAACAGTACCTCATCAAGAGGATCAAAGGGCTCAAACAGATGCCATATGCTGCCCGGTTAAAGAAAATCCAGCTGGACTCAGTGGCATACTGCCTGTTCAGAGGCAATCTGTGCCTGCCATATACAGCCATGTCCAACCCAGAAGTAATGGACATGCTGCACCTCAGGAAATCAAACTCCCATACAGCCACACGCTCAGGAGACCTGAACCTTAGCACTGACATAAATAGGACATGCTGGAGGGACAGATTCATAACCCAGAGGCTCCCTTCACTCTGTAATGAACTCACAGTACAGGTTAGGCAGAGTCCCTCATTGACTCTCTTCCATAGGAATCTGGATGAGTGGATGGAGATCATAGTTGTACCCCAGGTATCACTTCTATGTCACTGTTAGACAGAGGCACAGTATACTAACCTCAGAAAAGGGCATAGCAACATAAATTTTAATTGGGTGGCAAAAGACAAACACATTCTACTAGGCTTATCAATGCCCTAGGGCAAATAGCCTAGTATGAACCTATGAACCTATGTGTACTGCTATACTACTTCTGCCATATGTTGCATGTGTGTGTGTTGTGGGGGATGCGCAGGTAATGGCCAGATATTTCTGCACAGGCAACACTTCTGAAACACTCTGGGTGTTCATCCCAACATACTGTATGTGTGTTGCCATCCAACACTGTGATGTGGACACACATTACTCAGCCTGGATATACATATCCCAACAACACCACAAGCACAGTACACTACCTTGCTATGTATGTATGTAATTACACAGTTATTCACTAGTTAGGACTGTGATGCTATCCATGCAGCCCACTGGGCAGTGGAAGCCACAACACACAATGCTGGCCCCTTTGCAAAAGCTTACCACAGACATCCCACATAGTGCATGTAATGTGCACACACATATCTAACCCAGACCGTATGCACACCACTTATTTATCCTGTCCAGTGGACTACAGATACAGGCACATTGTATAACAATAGCAGGAGGCTACTGCAGCACAGAGCAGATTCACATGAAGGCAAGGCATCTGTGGTCAGCAGTGGTAAGATGCTTCACATTCACCAAATGCACAGATATTGGCAACATTGTTGCAGACAGTTTAGGTGCAGGTATCCCCCCCCCCCATTCTCCTACACAAGTGGAATTAGTTATCACAGATGAATGTAACCTCCCTATCATCTCACATGTCCAGGTGAGGGCCACCCTCAACATTGCAGAACACACAGCATCACTGTTATACAATGGTATCCCTGGATGTGTGATACGTTCACCCCCTAGAGGACATAGCACCACATTACAGACTGATATTAAACCCTGGCCATACTACAGGATATGTACCTGAACAGTGCCATACATACACAGTGGTCCCACACCAATGAGGAGGAACCTCTACTGACCCTGGGAACTACTGCATCATATGCATAACTGGCCTTGTGTTCTAAGCTATGGAAGTTTTAAGTATGGAAGACATGTACAGCAATATTACATATGTATATATATATCAGGACTATGTACACACAACCTATCTCATGGACATACCTATAGATAGTGAACTATGAT
>NC_056739.1:1167984372-1168061872 GCF_019279795.1 Protopterus annectens
AGGTGGGAGAGGTGGGTCCGCTGGGACCCGCCTTCCCAAGCGTTCTAGGTTTGTGAGTATGTTATGTTAGTTTGGGTTAGTAGCATATTATTCCATTCAAATTAGTTGTAACAGCATGCATTGGTATTCCCATTAAACAAACACCCAGATATTAACACCATTGAACAACAGGCATATCAATATCACATGCATTATTTGAACAGAAATACACAATCAAACAACATGCAGGGTTGATTAATGGCAACAGGCCATCAGGTTTGCAGGTATGAACAGGGCACATGCAACAACGGACATGCATATATTTTTGAAACAACAGGACAAATGTCCATGGTTAATGAAATTTTCACATACCAATATTTAGTGAGTTTTTTAATTTGCAATTATAGGGTGGGGTGGAGAAAGAAAATGTTGACACATTCATAAATTATACATTGATATACATTTGTAATAGAAACACAATTAACTTGTGGGTGATAGTTTTCAAATGATTTTTAATTGACTGTCATGCTAGACCTGTTACAGATACATCACTATCCTAGTTATTTTGAATTTGATCAGATCCATCATCCTGCTACATTTTGATGACAGGGCAGGGGACAACTATGGATGTTTAGTATGTCAGACAATCATTCATTCTATCTGAAAATTGTTGACTGTGATCACCATATACAGATTTTGGCTTAAACATTCAAGATTCAGACACACTGAAATCAGTTTGGGATGTTAATTTTTAATTCCCACATGCATTTAGTTCTGTAGAACCACACTAAGGCTTATATATTCAGGAGTTATTATTACTTTATTTATTGATACATGACCCTTTCTGTCACTCTCACACATTCTGCTATTTCACAGTTCAGGTTGGTACTTCTAGGCTTTGTTCACATATTAGACCTGTGGTGATTCAAACACTTTCCAGCAGCCTCACTTCTGTCATGATTCAGCATTTCAACAGGGGATATATCTCACATGTGATTAACTCAGCTTCTGAAGCTGTACTCTTGAGACTACTGCAGGTTATACTACATTTAATTAATGGTGGGACATCTGTATTACAGAACTATTTATTTCTGTCAATTATATTTCCAGTTTCACTTACATACTGATGAACTTGATGCAGCCATACCTGCACACTTTCACTTGTTGCTTGCACATTCAATTACTTTTAATGAATACACTGCAGTGTTCTGCTAAGTGCTACACTATAATATTTATTTACAAGTACTAGGTGGGGTTACTAACCTGCATGGTGGTGCAGCCGCACCAGCCTGCTGTCATGTGCCCTGCGATTCACAGAGTGGACACCTGCAGCTTTAATACAAAACAAGTAATATTGGAATACACATCTCCATGGTATCAGCTAGTTGAATTCCTTACATACATAAGTAAAATGTAACTTACTCAGTAGTGGGGCGTTGGGCATATCCCGGGCCTCCTGGATCCATTGGGTCAACTGGTCTTGTTTGCGTCACTTCAGGTCCGCATGGTGGTGACGGACCTGCTCACCGGTACGTGGAATCCCAGTAGCACTGGTGAGATCATGAGCCAACTGGTCCCATGCCTCCGCCCTGTATGCTCCCCATGAGACCTGACCCTGCATGAGTTGGGCCTCATGATGATGAACTAGGAGCCAGACCATGTATCTGGACTCCTCAACGCCCCACCGCTGTGCTCGAAAGCAACGTCCCTCCCCTACTCCACTCATTCTGCCTGTAGGTCTATTCTACAATCGTTTATACTGTGTATTCCCGCCTATGGGGCTTATATATGCCGATTTTCCCGCACATTTGTATGATTGGCCATTTTGGAATTGTATCAACTTCACAGAAACTGCTTTATCATGCTCCATTTTGGATTACATCCTATATATATGCTATTTCTGCATTTCTAAGTACTGCTGTCATGGTTTAGTACCTTGACTCTAGTGCATGGTATCCTGGGTTCGAATCTGACCACTGATTTTTAATTTTTATGACTGTCTAGACAGGCTGAGGAGTGTGTCTGTGTAAAGGCACTTTTGATACAGCTTGCTTAATGTTGCCCAGCGGTTAGCTTGTGGGCGCGGCGCGCACCTCCGCGCAAATGGTGTGCGCTGGGTTAAACCTTAATTGGCTATTAACACGCATGTTAAGCTAAGCACAGCTAGCTGCACACAGTTTGAGCCTGTTAAACCAGTGCTTAGCTACGGGCAAGCAATTTGCAGCCTTTGAAACACTACTCAGCTACGGGCACTCTGTCTCACCTTGTTTGACAGCAGCTTAGCTATCAGTACATTTCTAAATATTTTTATTATTGTATTACTTGAAAATATATGATCCATTTCATTCCATTTTACAAAAGGAAATACTTTTACATTTGTACAATACTGTCAGGGGCCTTTTTAGTGCTTATTTACAAAAAAAAAAGGATGTTGTGTGGGCTCGAACCTTGCCTGCCTGCTCTTAAGCCAAAAACTCTACCGCTATGCTATTACTTGTTGGCTTATTTTGCATATTTAGTTCTTATATCCTTTTCCACTGATTGCTAACTGCAGTTGCGCTAGTAGCACACCCAGCACGCACGCATTAGCAAACATTTACGGGGTTTTAAAAAAAAATAAAAAAGTTTTCATTTTACATTTTATAACATCTCTTCACTTTTTACATTTTACATTGCTGGTCTGTGGGGGCATGTGTTGTGTAGTGTGTTTATTCACATTTCCATGGCCTCTCTCGTGGGTGTTTACTTTCTGCCATTCTAGACTTCCGGGGGCGTGTCCGCTTGCAGGGCTTAGCCTACGGACACGCCCCCTACTGTCTTACATGGACTGTGTAAGACTTACAGTGTGATTCAGCATGCCTCATGCACCTCATGCATATGCATGACATGCTGACATCACACCGTTTAACTGCAGCCTCCGTGTAAGAGTTATAACTCTTACACGGAGGCTTCCTGAATCCTGCCCAGAGTGTCACAGCTGAGGTGCATTCAGTCACCAGAAGTTGTCAGTGATGATACTAGAAGGGAGGAGGGATGCTGAACGGACAAAAATGAGACAACAAATATCTTTTTTATGGTTAATACATGACTTTCATATAAAAAAGAAGTTATGTACTTACCATAACGTTCCATGTGAGTTGTTTATCTCGCCTCTATTCTCACTGATGGGTTCGGAGCCGATCAAAGAGTTTTGTTAAATTGTAGCCAGCAGTTAGAAACTTGCGAGTACTGATGGTCGCATGTCTTTTTATTTAAACTCAGCATACCTAAACTCAACTTATCTAAACCAGCAAAACTCAAAATAAAAAAAAAAGAAGAAATGTTTTTGTACAGTGTAAAATGATTTGCTGATGACTAGTATGAGTTTTCTTAAAGATATGTAAGTAATATTGCAGTTTGCTTTATTACAGTCTGATGTATTATACAAGCTGGTGGTGCACTTCCAGTTTTTTTCCTTTCTTTCACTGTAATGTGACCATGTAGTTGTTTTATATAATTTGTGGGGCAGCAGAGCCCCCACATCAAGGAGTGCAGGGGGCTTCCTTGTGGAAAAAAAATGTTCTTTTTTTGTTTGTTTCTTTGTTGTTGGAATTTTTTGTGAGTTGTGCTGGTTTAGACAAGTTGAGTTTTGATAAGCTGAGTTTAGATAAAAAATCATGCATCCCTACTAAAACAGTATTTTAAATTTGGTGTGGTTGTACTAAGGGATATAACACTACAAACATTATTTGGCAATCGCTGTCACTAAAGAAGGGATACTATACTGTTGGCCATGTGAGGATAAGTACGAGTTTTGGGGAAGATGAAATGTGATCACTTAAGATGAGTAGATGGCAGTTAACATATACATTGAAAGGTGCATAATACTCACTTCCTCAGACTATATTTCCCTCCTCATAAAACACCTATACTGCCATGAAAAGTAAAACATCCCTCAGCTGTATTTTATTGTATTTACCATTTCTGTGTTATTCTGCACCCACATCATGCTCTCTGAAATCTCTCATTATGTTCTATATGAATTCATTTCCCCAGCACTTGTTTTAGTTGTCCATTTTCAGTGAAGGGGTTCATAGTTTTGCCTTCTTCTTTTCCTACCACAGAGACCATTAAATTTCTGAGCCTCTGAGGGTGCTAGCTCATTGTGTACTGGCATCTCAGCTCTGAACATTTCAGGAAACATTACATCTCTGACTGACAAAGTGAGTAATGGAATAGAAAAAATGGCTAAAGAAAGTTTTACAAAATCAGCTGTATTTAATTAGTTAGTTATCTAATTACTCAGCCAGTTAGTTAATTAGTTAACCAGGTAAGTGAATTGGTCCATAGGCTGGTTTCTGCCATGATTTGAGTCTCAACATACCTAACTTATTATGTTGTTCTTCTTTCGGCTTTTCCCGATTAGGGATCACCACAGCAGAACTCTGGTCTGCTTATGATTGGCAGTAGATTTTTACAGTGCCGAGGTGCCAGCTCGATGCCCAACCTTCAACGAAGGCATGCCCATTTACACATGTCTTTCGAACGCCACTCGACCATACCTAACTTATAATACAATATGAAGAGAGAGAGAGAGAGATGTATGTGTAGTATAACAATTTACAAATCACCATCATTTTACAGGAACAGGTGTGTATTATTTGTAATTCACAAATAAGACACAGATAATAGCTGGAAATGAGATGCAAGCAGGATATAGTTAGCAAGAAGCTGTAAGCAGAATACAGTAACCGAATCGTTACAGAGCTGTAGTTAAATCATTCCGTACTCTCATCTAACATTCCCCTTCAACCAAAGTTGAGTAGAAAAAAAAGGCTCCAACCAAAGTTGCAAAATGAGGACTGCAGTCACTTTCATTTGTTTAATGTTGCAAACAGATACTTCTTTGCTAGACTGTATTACTGAAATACTGTTACTTCTGCAGAAGGCAGTGCGGGACCATAGCACATGCCAGCTTTTTGTTGTTTTCATATACGGTCATTAAAGCATTAAACAACTGTGAAAGTACGATCGTGGCTTGTTAAATGCTGAGCAGGAATGCTTGCTGTTCTGGCCAGAGAGCAGCCTGCACCTTGGCAAAGCCGCTGATCATGCCTCTTAAATGCTGGTCCATGGGATATCCACCGGTTCACCCTGCCCTTGCTATGGCACTGAATATTTATAAAATAAAACAGAGCAGCTACACAGCAATCATAACCATAATGACAGAGCTAAAAGTTGGATGGGTGCAACATAAACAACTGTTGTGAGAATTACTATATACAGTGGATATAAAAAGTTTACACACCCCTGTTAAAATCCCAAGTTTTTGTAATATAGAAAAAATGAGACCACAATAAATCATTTCATAACTTTTCCCACCTTTAATGTGACCTATAACCTGTACAATTCAATTGAAAAACAAAAAATCTGTTAGGGGAAAAATATAAAAAATAAAAAAAGTACAATACGCTGGTTGCATAAGTGTGCACACCCTTAAACTAATATTTTGCTGTGTGTGCGCACTCTTAAACTAATACTTCATTGAAGCACCTTTTGATTTAATTACAGCATTCAGTCTTCTTGGGTAGTAGTCTAGGACATGTTATACTGCATAGGACATGCTATACTCCATTTGTTAATATACTTTAAGAATTAGGATACATTGTATTAAGCCTGCAGTGCTGTTGGATGAATAACATACAGCAGCTCAACACATATGTTGAACAACAAACACAGTAATTTACAGTGAGCCAGTTATCATGGTTAGAAACAAGTATTTGTTAACAAACTAGAGGTCGGCACAGTGGCACAGCAGATAATGTTGTTGCCTCACAGCAAGAGCTTCCATGCTTCTATTCTCAGCTGGGGTGCTTACTGTGTAAAGCCTGCATGTCCTCACTGTTCTGACGTGAGTGTTTTCCTGGTGTTTTAGTTTTCTTCCACATTCCAAAGACATGCAGTAGGTGAATTGGACACTCCAAATTGGCCATAAGTGCGAGCGTAGGGTGTGGAAGAACCACTGAAGCAGGACTAGCCACCTGGTAGTCTAAACCTTGGCTCTAGAAGATTGCCAGTGTTGAAGTGAAACCCTGACTCCATGTGCAAAAAATGGAAAAAAGGGGTTATCTTTGGATGGATGGATGGCTAGCTTGCACTGGAGTTCCACTGCAGGAATAGTGATTAAGGGTGTATGTTCTGCAAAATTATACACTGTTCAGTAGCTGGCTTTACTGAGCAGTATGTTTAACAATAGTGTGAAACATTGAATCAGTGTAGGAAAATACACCATTTACCAGGCATACACCTTCAGTAACATAACATTTTGGATGCATCAAAAGATTAATGTCTTAATTTCTACCATCCATCTGCATCTACATTGTATTGACAATATATCTTTATTCTTCACTGCTGCAGTCCAGCCACAATGCAAGCCAACATATGGGATTGATAAATGTTTATTACTTTGTTTATTATAACCTTCTTGTATACTACCTACAACTAAATATGAATGATGTTCAGCACGCTTAGCTGGTCAACAAAACAAAGTACTCATTCTTGTTTCGGAGTCTCTATATTGTTCTTTGGCATACAGTTCTCTGCCATGCTAATATGAAATCTTCTTACAAACAAGCACCCAATTAAATATGAGCAATGTTTTTGCAAGCATATAGCGTAACTGTCACAAGCAGTCCAAGTATAGCAATGGGCATACAGTGAAGGGCTGATACAATAGAAATTTGAATCAAAGAGTGTCACACCAATTTCCTCATGTATTGTTTGCAGCAGTGCAGCAGAATTCATTATAATTCTCTAGTACCAGGCCATTGTAGCTTCAGAGTATTTCATGGTGTTACTGTCCTGCTTTTGTTGTGCAGGCTGTCATCTATTGTGCAGAGCTGATCAAAATTCCTTCCTAATTAGTGAAGCTGAATAAGCCAATGTAAAAAAAATTATATATATATATATATAGAGAGAGAGAGAGAGAGAGAGAGAGGGTGAGCTCTCTAACAAGTATTAATTGTAGAAAAAGATGGTTTCATGTTCTCAGTCTTTATGTATAATGGTTAAAATTATCTAGAAGTACTGTAAAGGAAAATTATATATCACAAGTCTGTATTTTGTTTTCTTGTAAAGCCTATAACACATATTTGTATCCTGCAAATGAATCCTTGAAATCATTCCCAGCACCAAGCTTCTCAGCATCATCATTGATGATGAACTAAAATTTAAATGTTTTACCCACATCCACTCCACAATCAAAAAACCCCACCAAAACTAGGTCTCCTCTAAAGACACAACCACTTCCTCAGCCCCTCTACCCGTCAAACCCTGGCATCCACCTTCCTGCTCCCCTCCCTGATGTATGGTGCCCCTCTGTTCACAAATCTCCACCTCAGTTTATGATCCAAACTTGAATCCTGCTACCACAAGATCTGCAAATTTGCAACCAATTCAAAAAACTCATCCCACCACTGCCACTCCCTCCTCACCCTCAATTGGCCTTAATAGGTTCATAGATAGGTTCATAGGTTCATAGATCTAGGGTAGGAGGTTGGCATAATGGTTAAGGTATTTACCTTACAAACCAGCACAACCTCCTGGCCACCTACTACTGTCCTACTCCTTAGCCAAGCAGTGGAACTCTCCACCCCCCCCCACCTTTGCAACCTTCCAAACCATACCAATTTCAAATCTCAGCTATTCTCTCATCTATCAGCCAAATGGGAATGCCCATGTCACGCTCCAACAAACCCCTCTCCACCCCATCTCTTTCTACCCTGTACTGAAATCATTACTATTTACCAATTCTATTGCTTCATCTCAACCTAAAACAGTCTCACCCTACCAGGGACAGATTTTCTCTCTGCTATCTAATGTACTAAACTTTCCATAATCCAATGTTCTTGTACTCTCTCCATTTAAAATGGTCCACCTAACCTGCAAAGGGCTAGTAGCTACTTGTTTAATCTTTACTTACAAAGAGCTTATTTGACAAAAATGTTTTTTCTGCAAATGTTCAGTTTACCCAACCTCCAAAAGGGCTAGTAACCTTCTGTTTAAATGTTAACTCACTAAAAGCTTATTAGATAATGTATTATATTTCTGTAAATGTTTTAATTGTTCTGTACAAATCTGTGTTATTCTTTTATAACATGTAATATGTAACTTGCAACATTTGGAACTTTTCTCCCTGGGGCTCCACTGAAAATGGGCTCTTTATGGCCTAGTGGACTTCCCCGGTCATCAAACATAAATAAATAAATAGAACTTTGGTTGCCCCTAACTGACCTCTAAGAGCTATCCTAACTACATAACTGCTTGCACAGATGTGTATAATTGTAGTAGTTCTGAAATCTGCTGTTGACATACTTCTTAGCTGTCCGGAATTTCACAGATTGCACAGATTTATACCTTATACCTTATATGTTTTATCTGTGCCTCATAGAATTGCTGGTTTTCTGGCAAACCACTGAAGAGTGAAGTCACTAAATAATGACGGACATTTGAGTTTCAGACTTCATATTCCTCAGAAAATGGCATGTTAATGCAGAACCTGTTATTCTAGCAACATTCTAAGTTTATAAGAGCAACATTTATAATCTGCCTTATTTTTACATGTTTGTCCACCCTGTTATTTTTACATTTGTCCATATTGTCAATCTTCTTGAGGTTGAGAGGTACAGTTGCTGACACTTAGAGTTAAAATGGCATATTATCTGCAAATGAAATAAAACGCACCGTTAAAACTGGTACACTGAAATGAAAAAATATTCATTTAGTGATATAAATTATTTCAGTATTAAGAATTTCTACCCAGTATCTACTGCATTGTTTTCAAAGTGCTACTGTCCAGCTTGCTTCACAGATACTTATGATATTTTTTTTGTAGATATATAAGCCCCAAATATGTAAAAAATGTTTTCAGATTGGATTCACACAATAACAACGCTTTTGAATTGTGATACCATCTTTTCTGCATTGCTTGACAAAAAATAAAGGCAGGGAAAAAACTCATCAGTATCACCAAAGAGATTGCATTTTTTGTAACGCACTACAGATAAATACATCGACTAATGAATGACTACTCAGGAACAACACAAGAATTCTAATAAGTCAGGCATTCTGATCCTGCCTCAAATGGCATAACAAATAGAAATTACTGAAGAGTAACAACTACATTTACAGCAATCAGTAATTATACAAGCTCTGTCGCAGCAGAGGCACTAATCTATGACCTTTGGAAGTATGATTTTTTTTTAGCTATTGAAGATCTAAGAAAGGTTATTGACAAATTCACAATCCATTTATCCAGCTGCAGAATTGTTCTGTTTTTCAGCATTCATTGTCTCTGGTCCTGTCTCTGTGCTATATAACAGCGACTATCCATTAATTATGGTCTGAATTTTATACCTGTAATTGCCCTCCAACTTTAGAGATGAATATTACAAGCTCTTTAAATATCATTTCTTACCAGAAATGCATCAGTGGAAAGCTTATAAAATTTGCTTGCATGCAGCAAATAGTTCATTTAATGACAGTTTGTCTATTAGTATTACACAGATGTATTTAAAAGATAAATAAAACATGTTTAACATACAGGAGAAAAAAAGTGTTGCAATGTATCTGACATGCATTGTGCCGTTTCTTCTTTTGAATCTGGAGACAAGATACTGACATAAATGCAAAAATTAATAAATTCAAATGTCATTAACTTTAAATTAGATACAGAATTAATCTGATTAGAGACTGTATATACATGTTAACTTTATCATGTATTTTACATATTTATACTAGATGAAGGATTTTGATTTTGTTTATTAACAGCCTGATAGTGGTCCACTTTTTTGTTTCCCTTTTAAGAAGGATAACTCATTACTTATCTGTTATTCACAGTTAATGCTTTTGTAAAAGTGTGCATACCACTGTTGCCATAATTCTGTTGTCCAAAAAGTGCTTCTGAAATGCAATAATACATTATGTGAATATATACACAGCACTAAGCAGCAATTATTTTGCAATGAAGAACATAAATTTTACATGTTCACGTGCTCATTTAAATTCTGCATGCAGATAAGCTGTTTTTCACCAGAATGGGATATAGTTTGCATTTTAGAATATTATTTAAATACAGATATTATTCTTCTAAGATAACCATCACATAAACATATCAATAAACATGACTAATTTCCTGCTCTGGCCATTCTGTATGTAAATATGATTATTGTTTTAATTATTAAGACTACTCTTCATGCCTATAAAATATCTGATCATTTGCATATCTTCCTTTTTGTGTGTATTGCATTTGTACTTTAAAACTATAATATGCTGGTTTACATAGTCAGATGTTTTGTGATACACATAGCATAACAAGACAAAACAGAGCATGCTTATTTGAGTATCTTAGAAACTCACCAATAGGAATGCATACTGAAATAACTTATATTTTATATTTAAACATAAGTGCAAATGACATAATATTGAGATATGGGGAAGGGGCTGTGTTGTAATAATGGAAAAAACAGAAGAACCATACCACTAATTTTCTTCAACTTGGATGACCATTCCTGACAAGCTGGAGAGAATAATTATCAAACTAGAAGCTCTAGAAACAGGAGCAGCAAAGCCCTACATTCAAACTGAACATTAAATATAATGACACTGTACTGAGGTAATAACTATGCTTGTTCAGTCCCATCATTTGTTCTATTTTATGTGCTATTCAGTATCTATAGATAGACAGATAGAGAGCTATAATAAATATATTTTCGATGCATAATGCAATGGTAGCTTATGTACTGCATATTCCCAGCTTTGTATATAGTATTGCAGTTTAAGCAGTGCTGAGCCTATCTGCAGCCTAATTATTTTTATAAAAATATCTTAGTAAATTAATGCTACATATCCAATTAATATTTCCTGATCTAGATTCTCTAATTATTTGATAGTTTAATGGTATATTTTAAATACATTTCGCACATATGGGTTATGCCTAACTGAATTATAACACTTAATCTAGTAGTATAATGCAGATGGTTATGGTAATGAGCTGCGATTGAGTTTTATCTTACAGTACAGAGCTTGCTTTCCTCTACTTTCATGCTGTATGCCTCTAAGCAAATCATTTCACTAGACCAGTGTTCCATGGACATACCGGAAAAGGGGTGTTTATGCATAGTGGGCTTACTTATCTAAAAATAAATAAGTAGAAAAAGGACAATGATGAGTGTGATTAATGGCGATTGCTGGAAAGATATGCCAGCATGTGTGTAGAGGAATAGGTAAACAGGATGTCTGGTTGGGAGGTGCTCAAGAGATGTTCTTTAGATGACATTGTGTAACAATGGAATACAAATATTTGAGGTGGTGGTGTTTAGGGATGAAGTTATTTGTTCTAGACTAAGTCAGTAATGCTAACCACTAGATTTTTCAAACAAATGCTTGTTATCCCTTTCATACACATCTGTTTCTAGATACCATTCAAGCATGCAGGATTAAAAATCTTGCTAATACAATACGTGGTCATAAACTGGACATAAATCAAGATACCAGAACTTGGTGTAACTCATTTTGCCTGAAACTCAAACTGTTTCTCAGGGAATCCCATTGTTTGACCAAGCCTCCAACTCTATCTAATGTGATTACAACATTGAGATGAACAAATTAGCTCCATCATGGAGAGAACAAATCACAACTTTCCATACGGATTGTTTTAACAAATATTCCAGCATAGATATTAAACAATGGCGCAATGATACAGTTAAATTCACTGAGAATTCTGTTGAGACCAGTTCTTCTTACAGGTTCATAGGTGTGTAATAGGCTAATGGCCCTGGAGCCTTTACAAGCCTAGCCCATAGGATTACCCTGGCATCGTGCCACTCAACCTTAGTTCCTAGTGCCTCTGTCGAGTAGAGCCACTGGGGTGATCCCCGGGGTGAATTTTCTATTTCCCATCCACTCATCAAGATTTCTCTTGAAGAGGGCCAGTGAGGTGCTCTGCTTGACATGTATGAGAAGTCTATTCCATAACATGGGCAGTCTCTGGGTTATGAACCTGTCCCTCCAGCTTGTTCTGTTGATTGTGGTAATGAGGTTGAGGTCTCTGGAGTATGTGGTGTGGAAAGATTGTGATTTCTTTAGATGTAGCATTTCTAACAGGACTGGGTCAGACATGTCTTTGTAAGTCAAGCAGAGATCGCCTCCAAGTAGGCGATATGAGACAGAGAATAATTGGAATTTTTTGAGTCTGTCCATATAGGACAAGTGTTTAAGGCCTAGGATCCTCTTTGTGAGGTACTTTTGTGGCCTCTCCAGTTGTTGCAGGTGTCTAGTGAGGTACATGTTAAATGGGGCATTGTTCTCGATGATTGACCTAATGAGGGAAGAGTAGAGGGAGACAATGACCTCTTTCTTCCTGGATGCAAAACCCTTAGTAATGAGATGTGCCACATAGAAGGACTTTCTGACCACAGTGGTAACATGGTGGTCAAAAGAGAGGTTGCTGTCAACCTGTGTTCCCAGATCTCTTATAACACCTTCTGTGTTCAGTGGACTACCATCAATGTGATAATTCAAGGGAACTGGGTTTTTCCCAAGAGGGATGATGACACATTTTTGGTATTGAGCTTAAGGCCATGGTTCCGACACCAGTCGTTGGTGTCATTGAGGCCTTTCTGTAGGATGTCAACATCACTTGGGGAGTTAATATTAGCTCCCAACTTGCAATCATCTGCGAACTTTGTTAGCCAGAGTCCTTTCATGTTGGCCGGGACTTCAAAAAAGTATATACCAAACAGGAGAGTACCCAGGTCTGAACCCTGTGGGACTCCACTTATGACTGGTCAGCAGTCTGACTTGGAGTCAGCTACTTTCACAATGTAGGTTCTATCTATGAGCCAGTTTGAAACCCACCTAGTGATATAGGGGTTGATGCCTAGCTTAGTGAGTTTTTCTGTGATTCCTGAGTGGGGAATGGTATCAAAGGCCTTGGCCAGATCAAGGTAGGCTGTATGAACCACCTTGCCTTCATCCACAGCTCTGGTGACTGACTCAAAGAAGTTGACCAAGTTGAGCAGGCATGATCTACCCTTCACAAAACCAAACTGTGTAGGATCCAGAGTTTGGAGATTCCCTATATCCTTGCTTATTAGGTTCATGATGATGCGTTCCATAGCTTTGTATATCAGACTTGTCAGGCTAATTGGGTGATAATTCCTGGGCTTTGTAGTTGCTCCTCCTTTGTGGAGAGGGATGACTGTAGCAGTGTGCCATTTGGTGTGGGCAAAGCCTAGGGTAAGGCTCTGATTGAACAGGGCACACAGGTGAGGTGCCAGTTCATGCTGTAGTTTATGTAGAACACAGCCAGGGATATTGTCAGGTCCCATAGAAGCTGTATGCTTGACCTTGGACAGTGCTTTTTTAACCTGTGCAGCAGTAATACTGGGTGCCTGGCAGTCTACTGGTATTGTGATTGGTCCTTTGGTGGGAGAGAGAGGGGTAAAGTTAGCACTGAATCTGTCAGCCAGTATATTTGCAATATCTGTTGGCTCAGTATAGGAGGTACCATTGTGCAGTAGCTCAGAGCAAATCTGGGTATTGCCATGGAAATTCTTTACATAACTATAGAAGGCCTTGTGGTTGTTTTTACTATCTGCTGCAATTCTGTTTTCATAGCTAGCTTTACAGGATTTGATGAGGGATCTCAATTTTTTGTTGAGGCTGATAAGGGAGTTTTTCCAGTCTGGGGACTTTGCCTTATTCCGCATCAGTTTCCTCCTTCTGTTGTAGAGTTTGTTTATGGTAGGGGACCAACAGATTGGCTTCCATTGTTTTGAGGAGAGTGTCTTAGTTCTGTTGGGTATGGTGAGATCCATGCATTTGTGTACATCTTCGTACAGTGCATTGCTGTATGATTTAGCGGTCATGCAACTATTCTCCATTTGCATGGGTGCCGTGAAGTTAGCCGCCTCTGTTTGTAGGAGCCCAGAGTTAGCTTTGGAGAAATTTTTCATAGTGGTTACCTTTGTGGGGGGGGGGGTGGATTTCCAAGGTGATTAGTTTGTGGTCAGATCTAACCATGGAGGATTTGACTATTGGTGTAGAGCAACGGTGGCCCATGTTAGTAATGACCAGGTCAAGGATGTTGCTACTCTAGTGGGGGTAAGAACAAGCTGGTCCAGGGCACTGGAATTAATG
This sequence comes from Protopterus annectens, assembly GCF_019279795.1. Taxonomy (NCBI): domain Eukaryota; kingdom Metazoa; phylum Chordata; order Ceratodontiformes; family Protopteridae; genus Protopterus; species Protopterus annectens. The sequence goes on from NC_056739.1 coordinate 1,167,998,530, forward strand.
AATTCCAGAAAGCATTGGGCAAGTGTATTGGTACATGAGTAGTTTTCCCAGCTAATGGAGGGGTAGTCGCCCAGTATGAGAGTGTTAGGTTGGACCCTAATATTCTCCAGGGTGCTTAGGAACATGGAGTGTAAGTTTTGGGACATGGTTGGGGACCTATAGCAGGCTACGACCTGAATCGCTGTCTTACCCAGTGTTAGCTGCACCTGCAGTATCTCAGATGCATTATGCTGGACTACCAGTCTGGAGATTTGTGCATCCTTTATCAATATGGAAACACTACCGCCTTTGGCGTTTCGGTCCAAGTTCTGGGGCCGAAAGGTGTGGAATGAGTTATAGCCTGGTAGTGCAGGGGTGCTTTCTGCTGCCTTGAACCAGGTCACTGTTACAGCACAAATGTCAATGTTCTTTATTTTAAGGACTGCTTCGAGTGAGTGCATTTTGAGATTTAGACTTCTAGAGTTGAGCAGCATGACTCTCAGATTGCATTTGTTTGTAGATGTTATGGTTGTAATTTGGTCTTTGGAACCCTGCCTAAAAAGGCACTATAGGGGTGGCAAGAGCCTTGGCCAGAATCTGGAAGCCCAGGGGTGACGGATGCAGGCCATCTCTGGCAAAGCATTGAGGTCTGTCAATCATGTCATCCCAGGCAGACAGATACTGGATCCCCTTAGAGTGACACCAGAAACTTAGCCAATTGTTGAAATCAATAATTTTCTGCTTGTACTGTGGTATCATTCTGGGTGATGGTAGGATGCTGCTCAGGGCTAGGGTCATACCCACCTGGGCTACATAATCCGAGAGCTCCTCCATGTCTCTTTTCATGTAGTCCAGGGAGGTACGTCTCAGGTCATTCACACCCACATGTACAATGATTGAGTCATATCTGTACCTGTTGTTGAGGGACCTCAGTGCATGTATTATGTGGTGGATCCTGGCACCTGACAGGCAGCTGACTGTTGCATTCTCCTTATTCAACCTAGTGAGTGTGACATCTGTGTGCCTCACTATTGAGTCACCTATGATTAGTGTGTTGGGCATGCTGTTTTGCCTTAGGGGCTTTGGTTGAGTAGCACACTGTTTAGCAGAGTTATGTGTCTCATCATTAGAGTTGTGTTGTGGTTGTCGGGTGCATTTCTGCCTTGCAGGTCTCTGCTATTTGTGGAGATTTTTACTGAGTGCCTCCGCGAATGTGGGTGCGTGGTTTGTGTTTTTATGTGAAGGCAGTGCTGGTGTGTGTTCTGGAGGGCTATGTATTCCATGTGGTGTGGTGCAAGTGTTGACCTACTCCTCTTGACCAGCTATTCTAGTCTTGGCTGGAGAGTGTGTGGCTTCCAATTTGGATATATAAGTGCATCTCTCACAAGTCTGAGTGTTGGAGGTAAGAGGAGGGGGTTGTCAGTGTACATGAGGCAGTTGCTACATTGCCTCCGGATGCCCAAGTTCACCAGGTTAATAGGAGAAAGCACAGTGGACTGACCTTTTGACATGCCTGGAGGGGTGGGCATTAATAAATACTGGAGCTATTTCCTTGTAGAACGTTTAGTGCTGGTAGCACTTTTGTGTGCTACAATAATTGCTACAAGAAGTCTGGTAAAGTGCTAAACTAATAAGCTAGTAAACATGCAGGAGAGGAGAGAACTAGCAGATCTAAGGGAAAAATTGAAGAGCAGACGTTGGCACCGCTCAGAAGCTTACAAACAGTCCTGGATGCAGCAAATCTGTATCTGGACTAGATTAGTTACAGAAAATGTGGGAAACAAGCACAGATGTTGACTTTTAATCCAGAAAGTTGAAAGAGATGGAAAAAACTGCCCAAACGGCCAATAAGCTACTATTTCTGGGCCAGAAACCACTCCTCCGGTGGTAGATAGGCTATCTAGTGCTTACCACTCTCACTGAAAAGCTAGAAGGCTTCCCTCCAACACAGAAAGGCTTGGGGGGCTCAGAAGCTTATAAACAGTCCTGAATACAGCAAATCTGTACCTGGACTAGACTAGTTACAGGAAAGCCAGGAAACAAGAGCAAACGTGGGCTTTTAAACCAGAAAGATGAAAGTGATGGAAAACCTGCCCAAATGGCCAATAATCTACAAATACGTTATTTAAATTAATTCACAAACTAGCTAAGTACTGCTTTATTTTGCTGGACAACCTATTTTATGAGAATGTATCTCACGCAAGCAAGTTCCAAGGGGGCTTAGAGTTTGTAAGTTCCCTAATAACATTGAAGAAGGATCTGAATATTGTAAAGAACTGATGGAAATTTTTAATAACTGTGAATTAGAAGTGATGAAGGCCGTTATAAGAAATAATGAAAGATTGCTTGAACTGTTATACAATGCAATTTTGGTTCTCAATAATTCAATGCAAAGTGATTTACTTTTTTCACTTGATAAATATAAAAAGAAGTATTATACTGTTTCGAAGGATGTGGATGATAACTGTGAACTTATTAAGAAATGCAAGTTAGGGAGGTTGGAGGGAGAGAGATAGATAAGAATATCATGAAATGAAAGCTTATAGGTTAACAAGGACCAGGTCTGGTTTTGTAAACAAGAATTACAGTGGTGAATTGTCTGGCACTAATTTGAATGCAGCTGGTGGGGTTGTATAATTGGCACATACGGGGAATTCAAATGAGGTGACCAATGATAATATGAGCTACCATCTGAATAGCCCTATAGAATTTCCTCCCATGAGGAGGTCGAATAGGTTGAGAAACAGGCAGGGGAACGCAGGGAAGAGGGAAGACTCATGAAGACATAGGGGAGAGTTCAGTCGTCACTGAGGGGGAGGTCAAAGAGGAAGAAGAAGAAATTAGCCACAATAATTGTGAGGTTCAACAAAATAATGAGGTCAATAGCAATATTTTGTTTGATGGGGTGGTGCATTCTCAAGATAACTTTAGAATTTTTAACTATAGTGGTATAGAATTGAATACCACTCATTTTGGTATTTTTTAAAAATGATTTCACTTTGTACTCTCTGGAAATGCAGATATAAATGAAGTTTTAATAGACTTAAAACCGTTCTTATGGAAAATAAACTTAAATATTAGTTTTGGTAATAATGGTGATACTAGTCAAGTGCCAGTTATTAGAAAGAAAAGTACTTGCAGTCCTCCATTACACCCTGTTTTACACAATTTTGAAGCTCTAGTTGAAAGCAAAATCACAGAATATGGAAAACTCCAAAGGAAGAAATTACATACCCTGGGATTCAAGAAGCTCAGCACAAGGACGGTTTTAGCCTTGCGCAGAGCGTCCTCACTACAGATGGTGCAGCAGTGCCATATGAATATGTATGAGGGTGCGCCACCACACACTCGACATGCACAGGAAACGTGTGCGAGTGCAAGGGGCATGTACAAGTGCTCTACGGAGGTGTAAACATGCCCTGACAGTTGCACAACCTACTATGCTTACTAGTAGAGCCCGCCTCTAAAACTAAGTCAGTAATTCAGTGTCCATGGATAATGAAATGTATGCTAAGCATACAAGAGTGTCCACAAACAGTGAAATAAAATCAAAGTAGTAAACACACAAGCACATAGTGGAATGTTGAGCCCCGCCCCTAGAACTTTTACAATTAGATTCCCTGTGTCCCTATTATACATTTGAATTGCTGCAATATCGAAGGTGTAAGCAAAGCGCAGCGTGTTTGCACGTCACTGCCCTCCACCGAGCGTAGCTTACACATCAAAATCATTCAAATAGAGAAAAATATGCAGAATCAAAGTAAACGTTAATTGTGTAGTGTTTAGAGCATCTGCCTAACGAACAGGCATTCACGGTTCAAGCCCAACAATAGCACATATAATTTTCCATGTGGAATGAATGTCGTTTTGCTGTAAAACCGACATAAGAGTATTGCATGAGATATTTAACTAAATGTCATTTAATCAAAGTGGCACTGTCATAATGAATAAGGCACTACAAAGCAGGTGTAAGCACAAATAAGTAGCAGTAAACATATATAAGTAAAAAGTAGGTACCAAGGGAAAAAACTCCACACACTGATAAGACGAAAATGAGTACCAAGCAGCAAACTGACAACACCAGTCGATAGATGTACTTTAATGTAAAACAAGTTTATTTAAAACAAGACACGTTTTTGTCCTTCTAAATGGAAAGTCTTCTTCAGAAAAACAGATAAAAAAAACATTTAGGACTTTTAAAAGTTCCGCTCCAAAACATTCAAAGCTTTGAGCCAATCAGCTAGTCTCATTTAATGAAGTAAGGCTCAGAATTTAAAGGGCCATCTACAAACAGATAATATTGAAAATGTCCACATAAATATGTACAAAGTAAAAAGAGTATAAGTAAATAAATAAGTAATGCAACTCTGAACAGGCAAACACTGGTCCACTGATCAAGTTCGTAAACAGGTGTTGACAACTACAGCAGACATGCTTAAACCAGCTATTGTAATCTATAATAAAACAGTGGAGCTAATTAGTATAAATTCCGACAGGCTTACTCCCTGATTCTTTATTTTATAAAGAACTGCTAGATTTGTTTAATCTTTCTGGCTTCTCTTTGATGGAACTAATGATAAAACACTATTCCATTCAAATAGATAACATCATTGTCAAAGTAAATGACCTTGACAAGGACATCAAGTCCAATGTTAACTTCGCTAGATACAAATATGACTACGAAAGAGTCTTCACTAGCATTGACCAACTTTTAGAGAAATTAAAATCTAATAAAATAAAGAAACTAAATAGAGACCATGTAGCCTACTCTAATGGGGTAGCTTACCCTAAACTCCATTTACCTCAAGTTTGGCACAACAAAAACTACACGAACGGGCCTAACTACTTGAATCCAACTAATACTTCGGATTGTCCGAGCGATGTTAATACAGGCTTGGTTGCTAATACTGTCCAAGAACCTGAACAATTAAGACATAGTGAAAGACTACAATCCATTAACAACAATAGTAACAACGTTAATATGCATCGTCCTACCCAAGCTATTGATAATCACCCACAAGAACAGGTTTTTCACCAAGGGGCAACTTCCAAGAACTCATCGAAACCACAATGTTCCCGGAACCAGAGGAACAGAGCCTGGAACAACAGGAGTAAGAGATGAGTGATGTTTCTTTTCACTTTTTGGACTGTGCCCCAACAAAATTGACTGTATTGAAGAATGTCAATGGTGACTTTAACATTTACAATTTCTCGTCTATCACCATAGAATCCGACTTGGTGGAATTACTAGCAAAGGGTAACACCTTTGTACCTAGCAAAAATATGAACATTGCTAAAACATTGATGGACTTGAAATGCTTTGTGAGGAAATTAAACCTTTCTTTTCTTTTAGGTAACCATGATTCATCAAATGTTACATTTAAACCGCTAAGCACCTTCAATCCCCTGTTGCACCCTTTGCTGCGTGTGTTTGAAGGTGTCTATGAACTTGATTTTAGACACATTGCACTTACTCGCAAGTGTGTGAACCACCCTAGACTATACAATGTTTCTCCTGAACAAATTCAAGCCCTGAATTTGATTAGATCTTCCATGGTACGGTGTATTAAACCAGACAAGGGGGGCGGTTTAGTTATTTTTGACTCCACAGATTACAACAACAGGATGGAAGCAGTCCTAAACAATCCAGCTTATTCTAAGGTATCACTGAATGAATATAATACAACTTTGTTTAGAGTTAAAAACTCCATACAGTCGAACGGCATGCTTTCGCATAATGGGCAGCCATTCCCGATACTGTAGGCATGTAATCCAATGTAATAGGCATCACAGGGTAATATCATAGTCCTCACTCTCACCAAGGGGTGTGAGTGCCAGATGCAAACACCAAATGCAGTGCATTTGCAAGTGTGGGAGCAAGCGGGTGTAAGCCTGTTTGGCCGCCGGTATGCGAGTATCACACTGGTGAAGCAATGTAGAGGCTAACTGAGTGTAAGAAACTGTAACCAGAGGTTAGCATTGCTTAACTCCATGCAAACCCATGCACACCCGCTCACAACTGCTTTAATGTGCCTTAATCACTCCATATCCAACGGCCTTGTTCTGCCCAGCAACAAAATAAATAGCCTCTGCAAGGCTCGAAACCAGGACCCTGCACACCACAGCCAATGTGATTTACCACTAAGCCAAAGCAGATATACAGACATCGGATGTTATCACAAACATATCATCCAGCACAGTCATTCAACAGTATAAGAAATGTATTCCATCATGTAGATGCATGTGTGTGTGTTTATGTCCAGATATAGATACATACATACATATAGATATATCAAGAAAATCCCATGTGACAACAAAGCATTACAAAGGAATGAAAAGGAAAACACCAGCAACGCCTGTATTATGTAGTGGTGTTGTCCTAAGTAATACCAAGACTCCCTCAGACAGACATGTGTCATTAATACACACAAACATTTGTACATTGGCCAAATACATCACTCTGTGCATTTTATTTACATTAACACAACAGTTCCTGTCCAATCATTATGTGAGAACAGTACTCTTGCAAGGTGCTGTGTGAGACATCATCATCATGAAAAAGGTAAATGGGATAACCATACAGGGACTGGTAGTGTCGTGTGTACAATGGGGTCGTCTGCATCACATGTACCTGGAACCTTTAGGAGTCATGTGCATACCAGGATCATGTGCCTGAGTGGCAGGGGTGAGGACAACTGGAGTATGTTGTGATGCAAATTAAAAAGGTTACATGTGTCCAGTGGACACATGTGTGAAATGGACAGCTATGTATGGGGCAAATGTTCTAGGAACAGATTGGCCTTTTGTTTCCATAGGGTGAGAGTGGGATGTGGGGGAAGGAGAGTAGGTATGCTTGTGGAGGATAGGTTGGGTAGGATGACAGACAAGACAGCATACAGGGTCGGTATATGACACATGTGGTGGGATACACCTTGGACAGGGAGGGGTGGTCGGCAGTCACAAGCCCATGAGCCCCCAGATGGAAACAGTGGGATGGAGGTCCCCAGCCATGGGCAGCCACCACTGCACGAAAATAGCCGTAAAGGTGGCTATGCTGGGGGCTGTCTAGGAGGGGCAGGCTCACCCTCTAAATGTGACACTCTGCCCTCGAGCTGGCATATCTGGCCTCGAAACCCCTTATTGAGCCCCCTACACACCATGTCTGGGACTGTATGACAGGGGACAAGTTCCTGTCTGCACCTGCTCCCAGGGGGGACAAGCCCCATCCTCAGTGGCGGTTCCACCAGAAGGTGGTGCAGAGCCAACAGAGGTAGAGGTACAAGGCTGGGCCCCACAGATGGGGGTTTCCTCACAAACAGAGCACTGTCTTGTCAGTTTTAAAACATGCAGAATAGCCATAACCACACACAACTTGTTAAACTGACAGTAGTCTCAGTGAAGCATAGCTACACTTACATGCTGTAGTCATGTCTGGCACATCACCCTCCTGTCTTTAGGCTATTTTCCACTGTGTATGTTGATTGAAGAATATCCAGATATCATCTGTGATGCTGTTTACCAAACACCAGATCCAGGTTCCACTCACAGCAACTGTCATGTGCAAGCACCAACATGATGTTCCTAGATATTGTACTGTGTTTCCATGCGATTAGCTCTGGGAACATCACCACAGCTGTTCCACATGCAATCAGCTAGAGGAGGACTGCAATAGGTGCAGAGGCCATCACCTGATCATGACCATCACTTACAAAACACAAGCTGCTGCTGAGCAGGTGTACAACACCACATCCACCAGAGAGTGTGTGGGAGGGACAGACAGAGGCAAAGTACATCAGAGAAGGGCTTGGAGACTAAAACCTAAGCATCATCTGTCACACACCTACCAGTACAGGGGTTCAAACCCCTGACTGACTAGCCATTACTATTACAAGTGCATGCAGTTACTCCATGTTCCACAAAGCTGACATGTTGGTGTGCTGTAAGAACATATATGTGTGCTGGTGAGCAACATCTGCAACAGAGATATAATAGACATACATTAGGTGTAGCACACATGGCTGTCCACATGAACGGATGTCATTATCAACACAACCACACTCTTTAAGGGACTCAGCCACATTGCCACACTTTGCCAGGCCCACAAATACACTTCCTAACTACTTAGTTTGCCACACTGCAGTAATGCACAGGCACTACATGCACCACAGGGGATATCCAGAGGTTCTATGGTCTAGGGCATGTGAACGTGTCTGACATCAAGTCAGAATGCCAATGGGAGTTACACTGGGTGTCACTGTGGTTGGGAGCATAATAACCCACATGCAGACACAAGGTGCCAGTACTGACATGCATGTGTGCATTGCTTCATGGGTGTGTAGTGGTTGGCTGTGCAAGATGGCTGTATAAGGCTGGGTGAGGGGTAATCATTGGCATCATGCCACCCGACAGTGGTGTGCAGTGTGGTTCAGGGGTGTAGTGTCTGCAATGTCCCACACAGATGGGTATTGTATGAACTGTCCTGTCATCCTGGTTACCATTGTGTATGGCCATTGCCTTGCAATGCATGCCCATGCCTGTGTTTGATATTCCTTGACATGGACATTGCTTGGGATGTGCACGTCCCACAATAATGTACAGTGACATGCACAAGTGTACCTGGTTTGGCTGGCACATGTTGTGTACACAGGCTGTTATCCTCAGATATGCCAATACTGGCATGGTGTTGCAGGACCTGCTTATAGACAGCAGGTTAACCCTGCACCTGCATTGATAGCATGATACAGGTATTCCCTGGTGTCAGTGGCATCTGTCCATACAGGGCATATTGTGTAAGGCATTGTATGGCCTTTGTGGATCACATTTGATGGCACTACATATGTTGCAGGCATCCAGTGGGGAACATAGTGAAGGCACATTGTCCGCAATTATGTGCCTATTGTACTGCTGGACAGGGTACCATGCCCTCTGCAGCCCACTGCAATCGCACCATGCCTACTATCTGCCATCAATGTGCAGGGAACTAGCAACATAGCGGGATATTCTAGGCAAGTGTGTTTGTGTATGACACATGGGTTCAGAACGTATTCCGGGTAATAGTAGGGTTGCATACTTTGTTCACCAGGCCTTTTGCCAGATATAGGGGTATGGCTTGCCAACACAGTCCCTTGGCTGATTGACATATGTACTCCTCATGAGGTGGACATTGTGACATATAATACGGACACCATATAGGAAAACTACAAAATCAGCTCCCCAACATGTCCAGTGGTTAGACACTCACAGCCGCCTCCACACAGCCTCTGACTGTCAAACACACACACACCTGCCATGTCTTGCAATAGAACCCCTGCCTAACTAGTTTATCACACTACAGCATTGCACAGTTACAGCATGTTCTATGGAGATTACTGGGTTACAGCAGTCCCAGTGGTGTATTACTAGGTAGGTAAAATCAACAGGATTGCCAAAGGTGGTTATGTGAATTGTAAAGAGTGTGCATACTCTAAAAAGCATTGTTTCTTTCTCAGGAAGACAGACACACACACACAGTTGGCCTGTCTGGGATTAGAACACCTACCAAACTAGTTTATCACACTACAGCATTATGTGGTTACAGCATGTGTCACAAAGATTATTGGGTTACAACAGTCCCAGAGGTGTATTCGTAGGTGGGTGAAATCAGCAAGATCGCCAAAGAAGGGCATTTCAAGTGCACTGCGAGTTGTATATGTCTGTTACCTGCATGTACCCATCGCTTACTGTCATGAAAACACATTTACACCTGCTTACAACTGCTTAAAAGTGTCTTATTCAGTCCTAATTGACAGTATCAACAAGGCCTGCAGGTCTTGAATCCTGGAACATGCACACTGAGGTCACTGGACGTACCACTAAGCCATCAGGGTTGTGTACATGTTGCATGGATTTTATAATGCACATCTTACTACAGGTATTCCACAGTACTGAAAACAAATGGGACAGTCACCTAGTACCCTTGACTGTACTGTACTCTGTGAAACAACAAAGACAAGTCTACATCTGTACAACTGTCATAACTATATATATATATATATATATATATATATATATATATATATATATATATATATATATATATATATATATATATATATATATATATATATATATATATATATATATATATATATATACATATATATATATATATATATACACACACACACACCTACGGGATGTGTATATGCACACACACACACACACACACACACACACACACATATATATATATATATATATATATATATATATATACATATACACGGACACAGCTATAGTCATATATATATATACATACATACATACATACATATTTATATATATATCTATATATACATATATCTATCTATATATATTTATATATATATATATATATATATATATATATATATATATATATACACACACATGTCTGAACACCCTTTGTGACAAGGAAGGGTTCCAAAGGAACTGATGTGTACACAAAACAGAGGCATCTCTTTTGTTATAACATTTAAATTTTAATCAGTTCACCAGAGAAGGGATGGTTGTTGTGTATGTGGAGTTTGTGGGTGGGAATGATGGCTAATGTAATCTACCCTGGAGGTTGTGTAGTTTGGGTGGGGGAATGATGGGTATGGACTTACACCCTGGCGACCACGTCCGTGTCACTGCTCGACCGTGGCACAGGAAAATAACATACTCAACTGTAGTCATGCTTGACTGTGTATTCTTTTCCATTCCTAACTGTGTAATACTTTGTAGACAGCAGTCACCACAGATGGCTACCATGGTGTGCAGCATGTTAAAAGACATTATACATGTGTATGCTTGGCTACAGGGTAGTCACACACACAAACATGCACACACTTGCCAGTAATGTGCATACACATCTTGCCTATGTAAAGGTAACTAGTACAGTGGTATGCAGTTGGGGTATGTGCCACAGAACACATACAATTGCACTTACTCTGATTCCACTTCTGAGCTGGGTGACATCACAGGACTGATTACTTGCAGAGGGGAGGGGGGAAGAGAGAGGTTTAGCAGTTGACAAGGATAAAGGACAGTGCAAAAGGAGGTATCTCTTTGGAATGCAGCATCTCTTACACTTACATGTACAGAACATGTAATGGACTCCTATTGTAAACACACAGGTTTACAGCTATGTACATCTCACCTGTCAGTATTTATGCACATCATACTGGTTTACTACCAGATACCTGTATGTGGCACGTAAATGATATATCTGTGTCTGTGCTGTGTGATACACATGCATACATGTACATGAAGTACTGACATATATATATATATATATATATATATATATATATATATATATATATATATATATATATATATATATATATATATATATATATATATATTAAGTATACACAATCATGCATGTGTGGACGTGACAGACAATAGGTTAACTGGGACACACAGGTGGATGTTACCTACAGCATGTGTCACACGCCTTGCTGCCCTGAAAGGCATACATTGATAGCAGGTTGTGGACAGTGGCATTAAACTTGGAACAGTGGCATGTGCAAGCATAATGTGTGAGCCACATTGTGTAATGGTACTGAGGTGCAGGTGTCAAGATGACCTCTCCCGGCTGTGTTAGTAGTTGTCATTATTAGCAGGACTGCTACCCTAAGTATATCTCACATTGGTTATATACACAATTTCTGCTGCTGTCCGTCCCCTTACATGTGGCATTTGCTACCAAGCACATTACTGCCACTCGCAGTGATATAGTGGTATGAGTGACAACTGCTTGACCAAAACAATGAGCCAATGTCCTGCTGTTATTATGAGGTTGTCCAGTGTCTGTCATGCTGGGCTGTCATGACTGAATGACAAGCCTTTGACACAGAGCACATGCATCCATGTTTCAAGTGTGTGTGGATAATACCTAGGTCACATTTACCCATATAGTCGCATTCCAAGGCAAATGTCCTACACACAGAAGTAACACCCTGACATCTACAAGACAATTGCATTGGATGCTTATGCTAACCAGTGCTAGATGTGTGGCTTTAGTAATCCATTTCCTCAATGTAGAACCTACAATGGGGAATACTGACATCTGTGCAGTGAGGAACACCTGGCTAAAAGCTCTGTAGTGCACAATTACACCCAGATCCAGACATGTGGGCCATAACAGTGGTATGGACCATTGCAGGTAGTGGTGTCCACATATTCATAAAGGCTACTCACATGTAAAGACCACCATTCCGACATAACTCATCACAGATGAGTCAGGTACTGGTGACAGTGGCAAAAGCTGCATTCTAGGTTGTATCCTCATATACATCCACCACCTTGTCCCCAGACTACCAACACACATCCATATGTGGTATGATATAGTATGGTAGACCACCAGATAACCTTTGATTGGTAGACTGTTCTTAGGCCTACATCAATTGTGCAAAGTACCCATGTACAGACACAGCTGCATAATATGTTATGCAATGCAATAATACCACTGTTTGTAACCAGCTCAGTTGTACACATACCAGGGTCCCTCAGATGTTGTCAGCATTAACACAGTCGACTGTTGCTGTACACCAATAAACAGCACTCTCATGGTTGGATATGACCTAACTGTACCTGCCCTGGATATGTACATCCCACACTCATACAACATAAATGATATTACCATAGCTTTCGTTATCCTTTCTACATACAGGCGGCTACAGTCATTACACACATGCACATGGCAGATAGCATGCCAACAGTACATAAGGTTTGATATCTATGTTAACAGAGGTAATATTCCCTCTCTACTGGTCACCCATGACACCTATCATATCATACAACAGCCCATGTGGCATGTATGTCATTCGACAGTTCCACCTAATGCAATGCCTACAAACATACCCAAATAACAGGATCATAGGACCTACACAAGGCCTGTATTGGCAGACTCAGGAAAATCCAGCTCTGCTCTGTATGTTCCTGAGCAGTCACAGGTGATATGTTCATTACATGTACAGCCGTGTGTGACCACAGCTCCTACATATACCCCATGGCAACAATTGCAAGCCATGCATGCTGTGTGCTGTCTGGACATTAGCCTTAGTACCACAATAGCCAGTACATGCTGGGGTGAGATGTTTACAAGCCACAGACCTTGCACATGGTTGAATGAGTGCACTGTGTAGCCTAATAGAGCACATTGCTAGCACTCTTCCAGTAAACATGAGGTGTGTGTGGCAAATATGATGTGCTCACTGTTGACCACTACAATGCTGTGGCTTCACCATGGCACTGTCAAGTAACAGTTTGTAGGAGCATGACATGGAATAATGCTGTGTGTGCCTTGCTGACATGTGCTGTTGTCATATATGTACACTTGGTTACTCGGTGAAGGTGGTTGTGTCCTACCAGTACATGAATACAACATCCATTATGGTGTAATGCTTGGCTATGTTTCACACATGGCATGGGGAAGTTGTGGAATGTATCCTCTTGACCTGCTAGTGCACTTACTGATGTAGACCGCATATGTGTACATGTAGTGATGTTTGTGTAGATTCCATGTGTGTGCAGTGACTGATGTTTGAAGGTGACTGTTGTCTTAGTACATCATGCTCTTGCAATACAGCCTCAACACTGCCAACTGTATATGGTGATATGCTTAAAGTGCAGTAAGCTGTACATGATGTATGGACAGATGTTTGGACATGATTACTAAGTGGTGAGGCTACTTTGCAGATGAATTATTACTGAGGACATCTCACTGGTGTGTTACAACCTTTCCTACAATAAACTGTGATATACATCATAGCACAAATACATTGTAGGTATTTGTGGAGTAGTAATGACTTAATATCCATCAACTAAACGCTATAGAAAGTGCATCATTAATTATGAGCTTATTAGTACTATATATATATTTATACATATTTATACATTTTTTATTTAACTAAATGTTATTGTATTGATAGTGCATTTTGAATGTAAATTATTGCATGAAACATCTACATAAAACAGCTTATAAAACAGCTCACGATTTATCATAAATAGTAAATGTTATAATATGCTGCTGATAAACTACTTAATTCGTTTTTATTCTGAATTAATTGAACAATTAAAGTTTTTAATTTGATTGGGAGTGATATAAAATGATGTTAAGAGCACCTGTATAATGAATCTGAAGAAGCGTGCCTTTTTGGATGCACGCGAAAGCGCTCATTTCGTTGTAACAATTAAAGTGTGGATTTTTACGTGGTGGTTTGACTCCATTTCTTTCATTCCTGCTGTTTTTTTCAATGTGGAGTCACCTTTGAGGGACAGGTCTGCATTTCTTTCCTGCTTATTCATTCATTCTGTTTGCTTTGTGCCGGTCCCTACACGATGGAAGGAACATCGCTGGAACTTGACTACATTCCGGAGAGAAGTATATCCAATCATAGATGGAACAATTTAATTGAACAGAGAAGCAATCCGCTTCTTAACATGGAGCTATCTGCCACCGGCAGCTCCACTGAATCAGGTACTGTAAATATGATGTCCGAGTTTAATTTACTCTACAGAGAATTGGAAAATAATTTATACAAACTGTTCCGGTTAGTATGGCAGCGCCGGCACCTTGAAGCATGTCTACACTTCAAGGTGGTCCCGAGAGGGATGAGGGTGTTATGTATGCCCTCTTACGGAAATAGCCATCCAGAGCTCTTAAAAAATTGGCAGAAATTAAACCTTGATCTCAGCTTCAGTTATATAAAACTATTGATTGACTATTTCTCACCGATAGAGAATGAACTATCGGTAAAGACTGACAACATATATAAAGAGATTGTCAACAAATTTAAAGGGGACATGTTTTGCAGTAGACTAGATAACCTTATTTGCCAGATTGATGCATATGGCAAAAGGCTACAACAAATTAAATTACGGAAACTCCAGAGAGACCATCGTGATTTCCAAAATGGCCAGGTGTTTGTCTGGCCCAAGAATCAGCGGGGACAAGAAACACAGAGGGTTGAACCCACTTCCTCCCTTAATGACACTGATAGAGGAATCGCCATTGCTACATCAGACATTTCCCCTTTAATTGACGCTTCTGCGTTGGATAACGCAGTACCGACAGTTTCCAGGAACCTAATACGTATGACACCAGAACTTTTAAATACTCCACCACCGAATCAAATGGCTATGAACCAACCACTCAATTTAGGAGCAAAACCTAAGACTCAACAAACCAATATTGAGTCTTTTTTACCGTTACCGGTACGCCTGCGGAGAAATTCAAGAGGAAGGTCGCTGAGCCGAGGAAGAGGAAAGAGAAAACTATCAGAAGAGTCATACACCAAGAGAGGTCAACAGAGGGATTAAACGACTTAGTTTTTAATTTATCAGAACTGGTACTCACAGACACTGACTACCATATATGTTCATTACATGTACAGCCGTGTGTGACCACAGCTCCTACATATACCCCATGGCAACAATTGCAAGCCATGCATGCTGTGTGCTGTCTGGACATTAGCCTTAGTACCACAATAGCCAGTACATGCTGGGGTGAGATGTTTACAAGCCACAGACCTTGCACATGGTTGAATGAGTGCACTGTGTAGCCTAATAGAGCACATTGCTAGCACTCTTCCAGTAAACATGAGGTGTGTGTGGCAAATATGATGTGCTCACTGTTGACCATTACAATGCTGTGGCTTCACCATGGCACTGTCAAGTAACAGTTTGTAGGAGCATGACATGGAATAATGCTGTGTGTGCCTTGCTGACATGTGCTGTTGTCATATATGTACACTTGGTTACTCGGTGAAGGTGGTTGTGTCCTACCAGTACATGAATACAACATCCATTATGGTGTAATGCTTGGCTATGTTTCACACATGGCATGGGGAAGTTGTGGAATGTATCCTCTTGGCCTGCTAGTGCACTTACTGATGTAGACCGCATATGTGTACATGTAGTGATGTTTGTGTAGATTCCATGTGTGTGCAGTGACTGATGTTTGAAGGTGACTGTTGTCTTAGTACATCATGCTCTTGCAATACAGCCTCAACACTGCCAACTGTATATGGTGATATGCTTAAAGTACAGTAAGCTGTACATGATGTATGGACAGATGTTTGGACATGATTACTAAGTGGTGAGGCTACTTTGCAGATGAATTATTACTGAGGACATCTCACTGGTGTGTTACAACCTTTCCTACAATAAACTGTGATATACATCATAGCACAAATACATTGTAGGTATTTGTGGAGTAGTAATGACTTAATATCCATCAACTAAACGCTATAGAAAGTGCATCATTAATTATGAGCTTATTAGTACTATATATATATTTATACATATTTATACATTTTTTATTTAACTAAATGTTATTGTATTGATAGTGCATTTTGAATGTAAATTATTGCATGAAACATCTACATAAAACAGCTTATAAAACAGCTCACGATTTATCATAAATAGTAAATGTTATAATATGCTGCTGATAAACTACTTAATTCGTTTTTATTCTGAATTAATTGAACAATTAAAGTTTTTAATTTGATTGGGAGTGATATAAAATGATGTTAAGAGCACCTGTATAATGAATCTGAAGAAGCGTGCCTTTTTGGATGCACGCGAAAGCGCTCATTTCGTTGTAACAATTAAAGTGTGGATTTTTACGTGGTGGTTTGACTCCATTTCTTTCATTCCTGCTGTTTTTTTCAATGTGGAGTCACCTTTGAGGGACAGGTCTGCATTTCTTTCCTGCTTATTCATTCATTCTGTTTGCTTTGTGCCGGTCCCTACGATGGAAGGAACATCGCTGGAACTTGACTACATTCCGGAGAGAAGTATATCCAATCATAGATGGAACAATTTAATTGAACAGAGAAGCAATCCGCTTCTTAACATGGAGCTATCTGCCACCGGCAGCTCCACTGAATCAGGTACTGTAAATATGATGTCCGAGTTTAATTTACTCTACAGAGAATTGGAAAATAATTTATACAAACTGTTCCGGTTAGTATGGCAGCGCCGGCACCTTGAAGCATGTCTACACTTCAAGGTGGTCCCGAGAGGGATGAGGGTGTTATGTATGCCCTCTTACGGAAATAGCCATCCAGAGCTCTTAAAAAATTGGCAGAAATTAAACCTTGATCTCAGCTTCAGTTATATAAAACTATTGATTGACTATTTCTCACCGATAGAGAATGAACTATCGGTAAAGACTGACAACATATATAAAGAGATTGTCAACAAATTTAAAGGGGACATGTTTTGCAGTAGACTAGATAACCTTATTTGCCAGATTGATGCATATGGCAAAAGGCTACAACAAATTAAATTACGGAAACTCCAGAGAGACCATCGTGATTTCCAAAATGGCCAGGTGTTTGTCTGGCCCAAGAATCAGCGGGGACAAGAAACACAGAGGGTTGAACCCACTTCCTCCCTTAATGACACTGATAGAGGAATCGCCATTGCTACATCAGACATTTCCCCTTTAATTGACGCTTCTGCGTTGGATAACGCAGTACCGACAGTTTCCAGGAACCTATCATTATGACACCAGAACTTTTAAATACTCCACCACCGAATCAAATGGCTATGAACCAACCACTCAATTTAGGAGCAAAACCTAAGACTCAACAAACCAATATTGAGTCTTTTTTACCGTTACCGGTACGCCTGCGGAGAAATTCAAGAGGAAGGTCGCTGAGCCGAGGAAGAGGAAAGAGAAAACTATCAGAAGAGTCATACACCAAGAGAGGTCAACAGAGGGATTAAACGACTTAGTTTTTAATTTATCAGAACTGGTACTCACAGACACTGACTACCATATATTAAATAAAGGCCTATCGTTCATTCCAGTGCAGGTCAGCATTTTATCAGATACTTTAATTGATATAAGAACTTTTGCCCGTAACTTAGCACTAAAAATGTTTTTTAAAAAAGGACAACATAATATGGACATTAATAATGATATGAAAGTAGAATGCTTTAAAAAAAAGTCTATTTACACCTGCAATGCATCCACTTATTGAATGTTTTATTAGGGCTTGTGAGACAGATTTATATAGCTATTATATGAAACAAAGTAATAATTCCTCTTTGAATTTCTTTAATGTTACAAAAGAAGAATGGGCATCCATAAATGGCCTAACTAAAAATGCTAATGTCACTATCAGGCCAGCGGATAAAGGAGGCGGCATAGTGCTGATGAATACTAATGAATATATAGAGCATATGAATTTAATGTTGCAAGATAATGTTACTTACAAGTTGATTGATTTGAAAACAGTAGAGAAAATGGTATATCAAGTACATCAGGAATTATATGAATTAATGATATGTAGACAAATTAATTATGAATTTTATTTATTTTTATTAATTGAACATCCCACCATACCATACATCAAAGGTCTCCCCAAGATGCACAAGGGCACTTTACCTCCACCTTATAGACCTATAGTGGTAGGTCACAATTGGGTCACAGAAAATATATCTATATTCATTGAGAAAAAATTAAAACCTCTTGTCTCCACCATTCCCACTATTCTGAGGGATTCACTACAACTTATAGACAATATAAAGAATTTAGGAAATAATATATCTGATTTGCATCTTTTAGTTACTTTAGATGTGAAGAATCTTTTTACTGCAATTCCGAATTCCTATGGACTGGAGGCCATTAGGGCTTTACTAAATAAAAGCAAGAAATACAATAATAATGAACAGATCTTACTGAATGCACTATTAGAATTAGTATTGAATAATAATGCTTTAAATTTTAATGATATATTCTACATTCAACAGTGGGGGGTAGCCATGGCCACCCCCTGCGCAAATACATATGCTAATCTAGTAATGCATAATTGGGAAACTTCTTGCTTATTTACCCATAGGGCCTTTCAAAAAGTCCTTATGTATTATAGATTTGTAGATGACATAATATTGTTATGGGATGGAAATATTGATGAATTAAAAAACTTTATTTCGGAATTAGAAGATACCACAAATTTTCTAAAATTCTCATTGAATACTCTCTAACTGAGATTAATTATTTAGATCTGAACATCAGAAAGGATGGAAAAGGTGGACTTACAACATCACTTTTTAGAAAGACATGCTGGAAGAATACGTTGTTACAATACAACAGCATGCATCCCAGATTTACTTTTAGGAATATTGTCAAGGGGCAATATATGAGAATTAAGAGAATATGTCAGGAAAAAGATGAACAAAACAAAGAATTCAACAATTTGGAGAAATTGTTTCTACATAGGGGATATGACCCAGAAATGATAAGTAGAATAAAGGATACTTTTATGGAAGAAAAAACTGAAAATCAATATACCTATCACCTTCCACATAAACACTACTACCAACAATATGATACACGTAGAATAGCTTTTCAAACTAGCTATACTAGCGACAATAAACATATAGTAAATATTATAAATAAGAATTGGTATATTTTGACCACAAATGAAGAAATTAAATCATTGGTAGGTATAAAACCAACTTTCACTTACAGGAATATGAAAAACCTAAAAAGGATATTATGTATAGAAAAAAAACCAACACCACCTAATGGATTTCATACAAATAAAAAAGAAAAGGGTACATATCCCTGTGGAAGATGTAACTCTTGTCAATGGATATCAAAAGACATATTATTTATACATCCAGAATTACCGTATAAATTTGAACCCAGATTTACAGCCTCATGTGAGGATATGAATGTTATTTACCTTGCAAACTGTGAATTATGTTCAGTATTCTACATAGGCATGACTACGAGGAGACTAAGAGATAGAATACAGGAACACATATATGCCATTAAGAAGGGAGACCCTAAAAATGCCCTTGCCAAACACATCTTAGAGAATCCTGAACACATGTTTAATTTCAGGATATTACAAAAAAGGGAGCTAAATATGAGAAAAGGGGATAATTTTAATGACCTGGAAAGCCTAGAATTAAGCTGGATATTAAAATTTAGAGCTCAACATTATCCTGGCTTAAATACATACATTAGCATCAGATCTATATTAAAGAAAAGGAAATATAAATGAAATATAAGACATTTTAAAAGTTTCACATCCATGTATACGGACTTGTAGTATCCACTGTATGTATACACTCATTAGATTATTTATTATACATATTTACATATATATATATATATATATATATATATTTTTATATCACTATATTTATATATTTACATATTTATGTATATATTTTTATATTCACATACATTTTTATATTCACATATTTATATACTTTTAAAGTCATATCTACATGATTTACATGTATTTAAACAGTACAATATACATATATTTTTTATACCATGGATCTGATGATTTTTACGTATTTATTATATTCATTTATGGATACATATCACTATTTCCATTAATTTATTTGTATGACATATAGATATTTCTAGCTTGACAACATTTATACCTGATATACTTCTCTACACTTACAATATAGAGTTCAGACAAACATAGCACTGATATATACATCATAGCACAAATACATTGTAGGTATTTGTGGAGTAGTAATGACTTAATATCCATCAACTAAACGCTATAGAAAGTGCATCATTAATTATGAGCTTATTAGTACTATATATATATTTATACATATTTATACATTTTTTATTTAACTAAATGTTATTGTATTGATAGTGCATTTTGAATGTAAATTATTGTATGAAACATCTACATAAAACAGCTTATAAAACAGCTCACGATTTATCATAAATAGTAAATGTTATAATATGCTGCTGATAAACTACTTAATTGGTTTTTATTCTGAATTAATTGAACAATTAAAGTTTTTAATTTGATTGGGAGTGATATAAAATGATGTTAAGAGCACCTGTATAATGAATCTGAAGAAGCGTGCCTTTTTGGATGCACGCTCATTTCGTTGTAACAATTAAAGTGTGGATTTTTACGTGGTGGTTTGACTCCATTTCTTTCATTCCTGTATATGGTGATATGCTTAAAGTACAGTAAGCTGTACATGATGTATGGACAGATGTTTGGACATGATTATTAAGTGGTGAGGCTACTTTGCAGATGAATTATTACTGAGGACATCTCACTGGTGTGTTACAACCTTTCCTACAATAAACTGTGTAACTGCTAAGGTCTAGTTTTGTTAACTGAAGTGGAAGACAGACAATGTAGAATGCAGTAAGGGTGACACTGAAGACAAACCTCTTGACACCTGTAACAGTAATACCTCCCCTGTGCATATATTGTGCATATATCAGCACAGTTGGCAAAGGAAAGAGTCAGTAAGCTTTGTAGTGAATGTGATAGTGCTGTACTTCTGTAATATCTATCATGAGATAGGCAGGTGTTTGATTCACAGTACTGGCATGTATGGGTGTGTGTGTGTCCAAATATGTCACGTATGCTTGGGAATACATCCCACATGTTTTCACTCTCCTGAACACTGTTGTTGACATCAGTACAGAGTGAAGTGTAGAAAGAAAGGCATAGGCAGGTGGTTGAACCTCACACATGTCAAGTGTCTGTATGTGTGTGTGACATAGGTGTATATCTTTGTGAATGCCACAGTGTGTGTGTGTGTGTGTGTGTGTGTGTGTGTGTGTGTGTGTGTGTGTGTGTGTGTGTGTGTGTGTGTGTGGGTGGGGCTGTCCGGTCCCTGGAGTGAGGCTGTATTGTACCATGGTAAAATGTTAATGCCCCCTCCCCCCATCCACTCAATGCAATCTAGTATCCCTGTTGATATCATCAGTCTTAGATGGGCATTCTAAACGC
The DNA here is from genome assembly GCF_019279795.1 of Protopterus annectens. NCBI lineage: Eukaryota > Metazoa > Chordata > Ceratodontiformes > Protopteridae > Protopterus > Protopterus annectens. Next base: position 1,168,020,267 of record NC_056739.1, read on the forward strand.
CTGTTAACATGTACACCCTGGGGTGTGACATATTGTTACATAGCCTACTGATGAACCCCCCTCCCCACATACACTCACTGAACTGTAGTATCCCTCTTGATGTCCTCAATCTTAGGCCATTTCGACTACCTGTACATGTGTAATCTCTGTAGTGCATCTTCTAATTGAGTAGTACTATAATGATGATATGCACATAGGAAGGGGTTCTCATCCGAACACCGGCAACTGTGTTTGTCAGAGTGTGTGTTACTGTGTCTGTGACTTCCTGAGTGTGTGAGTGTGTCTGTGTTTGCATGCTGTCATGGCAGTGGGCATTACTGCTTCCCAATGAGAAGCCACTATTTCCACTGGCCTTTACCCTTGTTATCCGCTACACCACTCTTTTACCTCCTCCCTGCTCCAGGTAACTATACCTGTGATGTCACCCACTATGGATGTGACGGTTCTGAACACAGTAGCTTACTACACAGCTATCATGCTCTTGGATCATTAGAACAGTAAACATAATTGAAACATGGGAGATTATAACTGTGATGTGGAAGCTGCAAAGTGCATGCAGGTATTGTCATACAGACCTGTGAGTAGTCAACGTGTACATATGGGACACTAACCGCAAACACCGACATCCCCGGCACATGCAATTACACCTGAAAGAGGAAGGCAGAACATCAAGATCAACATGCTGTTAGTGTTGTTACACATGATACATACTGTCAAACATACAAATGCATTCTAAAACTGTAGTACATGGTATGTCTGCTGCCTGTCAACACTACTCAACAATATTAATCTACAGTTGTCTACCTAGTATGTTCACCCTGTGCATCAGACCATATGAGCATGTCCCTGCACAGATGGTGTGGATGACAGAGATGTGGCACATGCATCATCATATGCACAGGGTGATAATGTTTGCCAGAGGCCTAGGCTGCATCATTGGATGACATCATGTGTGTGTGTGTTGGGGCCTGTGATATCATTGGGCGTGTGTGGATGTTATGCGTGTGTGTGTTGAGGTGCCCTACATTTGTTTCTGGTGTGTGTGTGTGTATGCATGCACACAGGTCTGGCATATGGCTGGCCTAAACAGGGGTATTATTGACAACTGCAGACTGTACAAGGCAGGTTTCACAGTTCACTGTGTCTGGCCATGGCCACGAGACCTGCGCCTGCCAGGGGTTGCATGGGCACTACCAGGCAGAGGTCCAGACTGGGTACTGTCTGATGACACATGTCCACTGGAATCGTGTCCCTGTTGGGACCATCCAGGACCATGTGCATATGGCCTGCTGTGTCCTGGTGTGGACTGCATAGCACCAGCTGCACTGCTGCTGCTACTGCCACTATGGGAGCGGGCATGTGCAGTAGCATGTTCACGTAGACAAACAACAGGTGATGTAGCTGACCTATGTCCACATGCCCGACGCCTCACTCCCACCACATGTTCCAGCACAGACATTCCATGCTCGAGGATTGACATGCCACGGACAAGGACTCCCACCATATCACCCAATCATCTATCCAAAACATCTGCAAGATGATGGTGAGCATTTGCAATTGCCTGGAAGTTGTCAGTTAATGAACGAACAGCAGCCCTCTGAAGCCTCAGACCTTCTCTGTTGTGATGTTCAGCACGTGCCTGTGCCTCCATTACAACCCAAAACATGCATCTGGTGACTCCAGCTGATGTGCTTTGTCTCACAGGGGCATGTTGGCCACTGGTCCTTCTACGAGCAGCACTGGGCACATGCCTGTGTGGGACATCACCAGTCAGTTGACTGGGATCATGGTGTGCAGGCACACCTTCCATAGTCTCCACACTTCCCTGTTCCATGCTACCACCTGCCAACTGTCCTTCCTCTATGGCCAGTGGTGATGGGGTATGTGTAGGCAGGGGAACTGTGTGCAAGGATGAGGGGGATACAGATGGAATGGCAACCAATGGCACAGATTCAGCCCCTAACAACCCTGCCTGCACCTCAATCATACTATCATCATCACTGCTAGAGTCTGTGGGGACACTAACATCAGGTGGACCGCAGAAAGGCAATGCACCTACATCAACACCTATGAGGGGAAGACAAGAACTGTACACTACAAGTTATACCACACACACACACACACACACAGACACAGAGACAGACAGACACACAGACAGACAGACACACACAGACAGACATACACACAGACGGACAGACACAGACATACACACAAACACAGACACACACTACATGCAGGTGATATGACAGATGGTATTCAGCTTAGACAATTATAGTGGTAGTTATCATACATCCCTGAGTTGCACACAACAGCATGCATGTGCTATAGCAGACGACATGCACCTTACACAATTATAGTGGTGGTTAGCATACATACCTGTATTGCACCATTTGTGTTAGTAGCCTATGCTCCATACCTACAACACAATGCATGCACTTTGCACTGTTGCACCACACTGCCATGGTGTGTGCAACATACACCACATGTTAACAGACCATCGCTGACCTTTGTACATCTGTCACTGATGCTTTCTGTTGACCACCACCCCTATCTGTGAGGACATGAGCAGAAGGGTATGTCGACTGAATACTATGTTTGCCTGAGCCCTAGCTTGCATATCTCCCCAAAGCAGTGCATGTCTGTTCAACATTATTCTGCCTACCCCTGAGCTGAGTCTACAGACATTGTGCATGTGGCTGTACACACATGTTTAACATGGCTGTCCCTACTTTGCAATGGTGCCACAGACCAGCACATGTTTACAGTACGCCAGCCTGATGTGTGGAGCATGACCTTGCCAATCACATGTAGTATGACATGTCTTCTGCTGACATGTTGAATGACATACATACATGTGTAACACAATGGTGTCCTTTCCAATCTACAGTATGATAATGGTGTCCCAATGCAGGGACATGTTACACTAACATGGGCCTTCAGCTGACGCAATGTTGTCTGTCCACCCTACAAATATGCAGTGACATGCTGCACATTGAGCTGATGTGCATAGCCATTGCAGGTTTTCATGTGGCTTCACAATTGCTATATAGTGTGAGTTATTGACACAGTTCATAGCCATGACTATGTTCACATACAATACATATTCTAATGTGGAATGTGACCCACGTCACTGAGGTGTATACACACTAAACCCTAATGTGGAATGTGTGACACAAGTCACAAAAGGGTATACGGATGACACCCCTGCACATCTGCAATGATATTACTGATGCCTGGCAACTATGCCCACACATGGCTAACGTAGCAGTACTCTCTGTCCCACATGCCATCTGTGTATCTCACAGACATGAGGAGCAGGCATGACAGTGATGTCTGACACCAGCAAGGTAAATGTACTGCATCTGTGGCCTGATGTGGTTGTATGTGTATGTTGTTCAACACATGTATGTATTTGGATACTGTATAGGTGAATGCTGTCATGTCATGATGCACTCAAGATGTTCAAGACATGTTATGTGGTGGTTTCATGTTATGCCTACACAAGCTGTGCACAGGCCTGTATGATGTTTAGTGTTTCACATCTGCAATATCACCATTACATAAAGGCCATAGTTGTATTGTGTCAAGCCAATGTGCAACAGGGTGTACACACATGTACATCACTTCTACTGTGTGTGTTGCTTCATGTCTCTGGCCATCCTCCATGGCGATGTGTACACATGTTCTGTCCAATGGTTGTGATGGCCATCTATTTCACATGTCAGTGTTATCCCATATGACATGCATCCATAGATGTCATATGCTCCACTGAGGACAGGGTTATGCAGACAAAGGGTAGTATGTATGGGATGTGAGGCATCATGTTTTGCAGGATAGTTGAGCAGTGTTGCAGTCAGCCCACTACATGTCATGGACATGTCAGATAGCACATGACAGTGTGTGACATTCATAGCAAGGGTATAATCCACAAGGGTGTATCCTGTGGACCAGTCATACTCCAACTCCAACACATTTAGAGTGTGTGCACACATATGCTCTCTGCACAGTACTGTTTGTATTCCCAACATGTGTAATGCTGATATGTAGTACCTGTCCCTACAGTGAAACAAACCTCCACCATTGTATTCACAGTTGTCCACACATCTGGCAATGACAGTTTGGAAGGTTTAGTGTAAGTGTTTCATATAGTCTTCAATTTTCTCACATGGGTAACCACTGTGATGCATTGCATGTCTGACCAGTGTCTATTAACAGGACCACCATACATTATGTGTATGTGTGTTATGGCAGATAGCAAGCAATTAATATGATCTGTGCATTATCAAGCCTGGTAAATAATAACAATCTCACCTGACACAGGCTGCTGTCACTGCAAAATGCCAGAGGTACCTAAACAGAAGTGTCACAGCAGTAAGATCATTATCCACGCCTGTGTGATAGCTACAGGGTGCAATGTCCATGTTAGCACATAAACCAGTACAATACACTATACTATGGAGTATGCACATCTGTGCATACATAAAGTAGCAGACTATAGTATGTGGCATGTGTGCATACATGCCTTGCATATGATGTTACAATACATATTGTACAGTAACACATGTAACTATGTGAAATATGGTTGTGTTATATGTGCAGTACTGACTTACCTGGCAACTCTAGGCTTGGTGGTTGAGAGACACCCACCTCCACAATACCAGCTAATGCTTGTGGATGGAGGTGTGCAGGTTTCCCCAGGTTGGCCAGTAGCTCCTCGGTACATGTGGGGACTGGGTGAGTGGCCCCTCACCTGTTGCACCTTGTTCCCTAGCGATTGCATTAGCACGCTGTTTCACACATTTTATTAGGTCAGTGCAGTGTCAGTGCACCTGCTGATAGGTGTGATTGTGACCGCCAACATCATTTACCCTCCTGCGGAGTTCCTCCCACAAGGCATCCCACTGCTGTGCATCCTGTGGCACATGGCTGAAGAGTGTTGTATGGTTGTCGAGGAGGTATGGGATGAGGACCTCATCCTCCAAGCAGGTGTACACTGGCAGCCTGCTACATGGCATACCTGGAAGACATAATGATGGAGACAGGTCAGAGTTACTCACAGAGACGTACAGAAGTACAGCTGAACATACATGTGTATCACATTTATTAAGATTACAAATACGTCTTAGCAAATCCACATGACACTAACACCACTGACAAGTTTAAGTCACACACATTTGACACTTACTGGTGATGTGATGTTATCACTATATATGTGTGTGTCATGTGATGACATTGCTCATACTCCATGTGGATGTTGTCCTGACGTGGGCATGTCTGTTTGCCTGTACTGGTGTCTTTACCTATCGGCAAATGCCTGGATGTGTTCACATTAATGCAATCGACCTTAATGCTGTGTATATGTCACATATATAGCCATACATAGCCATTAGGGACATGACCTGTGACCTTGCAAACTTGCAAGCATGTATGTGTTTTGCCATATACATCTACATGGCACTGTACAGCTGTGTAGCATCCTGCCATATATTGCCTGTGTTGCACATGTGTAACACATGAGACAATAGCTAGCCTGATGGTATTTGCAGGGTTGGATATCACCTCTAGCATGTATGGTCATAGTGAACTAGTAGGCTATATGCTCTGGGCCATTTATGAGCCTAGGCAGACAGGTTACCTAGCTGTAGGCAACAGACAGGTAGGTTTCAGTGGCCAGTTCAAGCAGTGCCACAGAACTGATCCACAGGGTTACTGATATATTTGGCATGCGGTCATCACACCATGTCACAGAGAGGGGCGATGTGCAGCTTTGCTGGACTGGGATGCATAGTATGGCAAGAGTATGTTAAGTGTACGGGACAGAGATCTGTCAGGCATGTTGTGATCCTTGTACTAACAAGGTGCATGTCCATGAAGTATGTGCTTATTTGGGATCAGGATGTGTTAAGTGTAGCATGTCCAACATCTCTGGGTTGGACATGGCTTTATTCAGGGTAAGCTGCAAGCTACATAGTGAAGCTAGGGATTGGGAAGGGCAGTGTAGGCCATATACACATGAGCAATAACCCTTAAAGGAAATATGTGATCTATTATGGGTCACATGAGTGTTGAGTATGGCTGAACAATTATCTCTGTATTCATGGATGGCACCCTGTCATGATTAGGGGTGCCACATATGACTACCTGACTGGTGTGATGAAGTACCTATCAAAGGAAAGACTACTGTCTAGCTGCATCCCATACACACACAGTTTCCATTATGTTGACCGCTGCTTAGGTGGTAGTTCATGGGTACAGGGTTTTTAACATAGGGGATGACAATGCAATACTTAGCTGTCAGATTGTGGCCATATGTCACACACCACACATCTGACACACAAAGGCCCTTCTGTATGTTGAACGCAGCCCACATTGAGGTAACTATTGCTCCTAGTTCATAGTCATTTGCAAACATCAATAGGCATATGCCTTCTGTGTTAGTCTGTGAGGTATAGATAACAAAGAGGGGGAGTACCAGGAATGAACCCTGTATTACTGTGGCTGGCACTGGTTTGATGTGCATGTATTAGTCAGACACCTTCTGTAGTGCTGGTTCTGCCAGCAGTCCAGTTGCCAACCACTCCTGTGACATAGTAATATACACCTAATTTACTGAGTGTAGCTGGAACACAGTATGGGTGATGGTGTTCTACGACCTGGCAAGGTCATGATATGCAGTGTGAATCAACTCTACTGTCATCTACATCTGTACTGAGTAAATCAAATACGTTGATCATGGTTCATGACCTTACAGACTAGACTCAGCAGGGTAGTTGTGCACTATTTCCCATTATCAATGGTGTCTCCCCCTTTGTGGGGTGTGATAACTTTTGCTGTGCACCATTCGGTATGTACACAGCCTGACATGGAGCTATGATTGAACATGATGTGTATGTGGATAGCTGATTGTTCTTACATTTGTGTAGGATACACCCTGGGATGTTGACAGGTCCCAAGAAAGCTGTATGTATGGCTTTAGAGAGTGCAGCTTGTACTTGCATAGTTGTTATTACAGGGGCCCTGTAATGTACATGGATATATAACTAAGTATACCTGTTGGGGGGGTGGGAGTGGGTTTAGGTTCTCCAAGACCCTATCTAGATGAACAGGTGCTATTTCTGTAGGTGCGCTACTTTCCATGCCATAGTGCTGTGCAGCATGGCAGGTCTTGTTGTTGCCATTATGATTAATGGCACAACTATAGAATGCTCTGTGCCTGGCCTCATAATATGTGGCTGATTAGTTTCATGGTAGCTTTGTGTGGGTTTATATGGTGTATCTGCATCTTACTGAGGCTGACCAAGGATCACCTACACTCATGTGTGTTCACTCTTGCAACAGTTACTACCTTCTGTGGTACAGTTTAAAGCATGGTACTACCAGTTTGCCTTCTTGTTTGTGTTTGATTGACTCTTGGTTCTGTTTCAATGGCACAATCACTGCACGTATGTGACTGCTTAAGGTTCATTTGTGTAGGATTCAGCATTTGCACATGCATTGTCCATCTGCATGGGTGCCATGACAGTCACCACTTTGCTCTTAGGAAACATAACATTGGCATTGGAGACTAACTATGTGCAGCATACTCTTAGCCCTGTTTGTGTGACTACTGTGATCCAGGTTATTGGGGTTGATGGAATCCAACATGCATTGAGCGCAGGTGTTGGTACATGAGGAGTTTTCCCAGTTCATAATGGAATAGTTGAGAGTAGTCATTATTATGGTTTTCTGTCTCAGACCTAATCTTCCCCATTACTGCACATTATGACAGTTGGAAAATTTGCGGCATGGTGGGTGATCTGTCGCAAGGTGCACTTTGAATTCCACTTTGGCACAAAGGTAGTTGCTCAGCATAATGCATCTGAAGTTATGCAAGTGCATCTAGCGTGGGGGTATACATATCCTTCACGAATATGGACACACCTGCAGCCCGTGTGTTCCATAAAGAATAATGGGCAAGAGGTGAGGTATGTGTTATAACATGGTTGTGCAGGTGTGCTCTCCAGAGCATTGAAACATGTCTCAGCCACTGCACAGATATGTTCTCCATGTTAGGGATTGACATATGTGTGACCGTATAGTGTTTCTGACATGTATCATTGTGTAGTGAGACCCGCAGTTTATTGCGTGACTGCCCCTGTAACAGCAGTGGACCTTCACTTGAACTGTGCATGATGAAGGCACTATAGTGGAAGCATGAGCCCTAGGCAGTATCCAGATTCCCAGAGGTGACAGGTGCAGGCCCTGTCTGGCAAAGCATCATGGTCTGTCAACCATGTTATCCCAGGCAGACAGATACTGGATACCTTTTGATTTGCACCACTACATTAGACAATTGTGGAATACAATCCTTTTGTCCCTGTACTGCAGTACCATTCTGGCCAATGACAGAATGCTACCCAAGCCTTGAGACATACCTGCATGGGCTACAAGACCTGGCAGTTCCTACATGTGTTTCCATGCAGTCCAGGCTACTGCATCACAGGTCCTGCACAACAACATGGAATATGCCAGAGACATGTGTATAGTTCAAAAGGTGGTCTGAGTGTATGGGTATGTGGCTAATCATGGCAGACAGGCAGCTGACAGTATGTATGCCCTTGTATAGGTTGGTGTGTAACATAGTGCTAGAGTTTGCATTCACAAATGAGTACTGTTGGGCATGTTTCTGGCCATGTGTTCTGAGGTGTGGCACTATTATGCAAACTATGTCATACAGTTTGTGTATTTCGTTGTTTGTCTCTTCCAGCTTGGAAGTTCACTTGTTTGGCCAGATACTTAGAAGCGTCTGTGAATGCGTGTGATTTCTGGTAGTGTGTGTGGATGTCCTTACTGTGTTCTGGTAAGGGTATGTGTTAGTTGTGATGATGAGATGCATGTGTTAACCTACACCTCATGACTGTCCAGTCCAGTCATGGCTGTAGACTGGGCTTCCTTCCAGATTACCCCTGTAGCTGCATCCCAAACAATGTGTGGGGTGTGGTGTTAGGTGGGTTTGGCAGTATACATGGCATAGAGATAACATTTCCCCAGGATGGCCACATACACAAAGCTGACATTAGTAAACACCAGTAGCTGACTAGTGGACATGTCTGTATGAGCATTCAGTACTACAAGTACCAAGTACTGTATTTAGTTTACTTATTGCTTATGAAGATGTTTTAGACAGTGATGCTCAGATGTAAATATTTGTGTTATGGACGTGACACCACTGGCTATTACGGAAACATTGTAGCTAACTCTAGCAGCAATTCTCTTCTGAGGAGCACATCACCTCCTGTTAGTTGATTACAGATGATGCAAGTGTCTCCAGGTCTGTTTTCTTCTCTGGGTATATGCTCACATATCCACCAGGACCATGAGCTCTGTTGGGCACAGACACCCACTCTCCAAACAGAGTCATGTATCAATAGACTCTGATGCCACTATCAACATGATCTGGATATAATCAGATAGTGTAAGCCATCACCTGTGAAGTGGCTATTACACATGGGCAGCAGTCTCCTACATCTTACACTCCTACTGCAGATGTTACACTGGAGTTAAAGATGATATGCAACCTGTTTCATTACCAGTACTGTGCTCTACCTTACATATAGTATGTGCAAGCGGCTGTTAGATTGGCAATGAGAGGTTAGGCTACACAAACCTGGTAGTTCAACCAGTGTGTCTCTACTCTCAATATCCACTCTATGTAGGTGTGCATATAGCCACTTGGCCCAGCCCTGTAACAAGGTTCACTACACATTTGTATAAAATGTATACATGCACAGCTGTTATTGCTTGCAAACGATACTAGAGAGGACCAGCCCTGTAACAAGGGTCACTACACATTTGCATAACATGTACACATGCACAGCTGTTATTGCTTGCAAATGATACTAGAGAGGTCCAGCCCTGTAACAAGGGTCACTACACATTTGCATAACATGTACACATGCACAGCTGTTATTGCTTGCAAACGATACTAGAGAGGTGGATATTACATGTGTTATGTGCATGGATAGTTACCTAGCTCTTCCTATTATCTTTGCTATCATGCTGCTAAACTGTCAAATAAATACAAATGATATGTATCCCGTTATTGAGTATTGTAATTGCCAATAGACATAACTACTGTTTGCATAACAGAACTGCTATGTAGAATGGAATACAGATCTGCCTGAAATACTGTATATTACACAGTAATTGGCACAATATCCCACAATGGAAGCCATATTTGCACAGTAATCCCACCTTTGACATGTTCATCTTACTTATACACCCATACATATGTCGACTGTTACAATATATCGACATAAACTATCCCCTGTTATAGCACATACTTGTTGGACCAATCCTGACACTGACAGTGGCTGGAAGTGAATTGGTGAGTTCCAAGCCCATACCATCCCTTGTGGTGTATGAGGAGTTTGCCTTGTGACCTACAGCAGTACAAACATAGAATACTACAAGCATTACTACTGCTCAACAATACATCGCTACAAGATAGCTATTTCCACTATATGCATTGATTACACAGTAATTCTTACAGAACAGGTACTACATACACAGACATGCTACATGTTATACATACCTTCTTAGCAATTGGAGGTGTTATTAACTAGTATAATACTCATTTTCAGTTCATCTTTCAGTGTTTTGTACTGTCCTACAGGTAGATACAGATGGCTTGAATGTGTGACAAGGCAACCTTTTATAGTTACAGATCAGTAACATGTGCTATCCCGATAACGAATTGGTGTTCCTAAGTAGCTAATTACATGCACATCAGCTGCACTGCTACTGCCTTAGCCAATACCATGGCTACAGTGGAGTATAACTGAGTACTCCACTTGGGCGTTGTCCCTTTGCCTTACTTGTGAGGAAGACAGCCTGGAAGTGTTGTTTGGAATCTATTGCAACAGCTGTATGGAGACGAACAGTAATATATTGTGTGTAATGCCTAGAGGAGTTGGTCTAAATGTGAGTACTGCTGTTATATTTCTGAACATTGCTACTTGTGCAGGGTTTGTCTGTACCTAATACTTCTGCATATGTTTCAATCTGGCCAGGTTGTTTGACCAGCTCAAGGCTGCATAGCTATGCATATAATGTTAGGGAGTTTACAGTGTGCTTACCAGACATATTTAGTTTGGTGTTACTGTGCTGATAGTCAGTACTTGGTAACACTTGCTGGTGTACAAACCTTTCAACCCTCTGAAACAGGATTAGTTCATACAAACCCTGTAACATCAGCAGTTGCTCAATTGTATAACAGCAACTATTTCACATAGGACCATGTTAGTGTGCCTGTGTCCAGGTATGTTAAGGTTTCAGCAGATGTTGTACAGTAGTTGAGTAATTGTTTATGGTATGACAGTATGAATTGATGTATTTATTTTGATTGTGGGGTAAATGTTGGTGGGTGTACATAGCACATACAGGTGTGTAGGAACCCCCTTTTATGTTGTTGTTGTTGATCTTTTCGGCTTTTCCTGGTTAGGGGTCACCACAGTGGAACTCCAGTTCACTAATGATTGGCAGTAGATTTTTTTTTATGGTGCCGAGTTGCCAGCCCGACACCCAACCTTCAACTAAGGCACGCCCATTTACGTATGACATTCGAACGCCACTCGACAGCGGGGAGGACATGCAGACTCCACACAGAAGGCACTCCAACCAAGGATCGAACAGGAGAACCTCTTGTTGTGAGGCAACAACGCTACTGCTGCACCACCACCCTTTTATACATCTTTATGTGAACACCTATTGCTTAGTGGATTAATACTATTGTAATTGTAGACTGATTCATTAAGGCACTGTTAAATGCTTCCTGTATAGCATGCAGGTACTGTTAGTCCTTGAATCCTTTTGGCAATACATCGGAATGTAATAAAGTTTTGCAAAATGAAAGCTTTCTGTGTATTTCTGTCATGGATATTTGCAGTCATTGTAGTTGTGTTGGTGACTGTGTCCATAGAACATATTTGTAATAGTGTATTGGCATATGCTCTTCATATGTTATGTTCATATTGTTTGGGGGAGGCGGAATGTGTGATTGCTATGGTCCATGTTATACTCAGATATGAACACTTCGGATGCTGTTTACACACATGTATGTATGTGTGTGTGTGTGTGTGCGTGCGTGTGTGTGTGTGTGTACAGATATATATATGTGTATATATATATATATATATATATATATATATATATATATATATATATATATATCTATATATATATATATATATATATATATATAATTGCATACATATATCTGTACCTCCATAGATGTGTAGATGTTTTTAACCTATCTATATATCTACATATATATGTAGATCTGTATATATCAACATGTCTCTATGTATCTCTCTCTCTATATATATATATATATATATAGATATATATCTATATATGAGCATACACCTTTCATTAGGTACATGGCGGGTTGTCCTATTTCAACACATTTCTCCCTTTTGTGTTTTAACCTGTCTTCATACACAATTGGGATAGGTACATTTCAGGTAGCCTAGTGTTAGGTCACTCTGAGGATGAAGTACATGGTTGTAGGTTCTAATCCTAGAAGGTGTTATTATTTTACCTCTCAGAGTAGGCACTGGTAGGGAAAGTGTGAATAATGCACATTTAAGCTGTTGTAAGCAGGTTTGCCCGTGGTCTGAACGATGTCAAGCAAAGGTTAAACCTGTGAAGTGCTTCTCCGTTTACTGTGTTTCAGTGCTGCTTACCATCGTGCAAACCCGTGGAAACCCACTTACAACTGCTTAAGAGTGCTTTAATCCACCTGCATCCAACATCCCTTATTCTGACCCTCAAAATAACTTAACAGCCCTTGCAGGTTTTGAACCTGGGACCATGAACACCACAGTCAATGACTTTATCACTAAGGCATCTGAGATATGTACAAATGCTATGGTGTTTAGAATATACATTTTACTACAGGTATTCCTCACTACTGAAAACAAATGTGACAGTTGGTGTACATATGTCTGATACATGTTAATGTTCATATGTTTGTGAAGTTAGGTGCTGCAATGTGACATTACAGGGTGTATTATGAATGAGACAGGTTCTTATTTTGTGTCCTTTTTATATTGTCCCCATGCTCCATGTATACCCCTCCAGTTCACTTATTGAACATCCGACCCAGGCCCTCCTTGATGCATGATTTCATTACCCATCATTCCTCCCCCACCCCATTCTTTACATACACAATTAGGTTACTATTAATAGTTATAATACCAGAGCTGCATGTGTTTTGTGTACACTTCAATTCCTTTGAAGTGCTTCTGTGTCAAGAAGTGTGTTCATAGATGCTTATATATATGGCTATTGATGTAACTGTATAATATATATATATATATATATATATATATATATATATATATATATATATATATAGATATATATATATATATATATATACATATATATGTGTGTCATGTGTCCCAGAACCATACAGCCAGGGGGTGGGGGAGCCTGTCCAGTTTGATAGCTGCAAGACCTGTTGGGGAAATTGAATGGTGTTGAATTGTCACATTCACATGCCCTCTTTAGATCACTAAGTTCCCCTATCACCCTCCACAACCCCAGTCGTCAACAGCTTCCAGAAACTCTGCCTGGAATTGCTTCATTGGCTATGCTTGACAGAGGCTCAGTTATTTCATCAATGGTGCGGAGAAAGCCAACACACTATAGCTATGCTTCTAATTCCCTTGGGCACATAGGTAGTAGGCTATCTCTGAACCTATAAAGTGCAGGCCATCACAGCCATAATATGTGAATAAACAGACCTTCAGATCAAAATATACAGTGAGAAATCACCATGTAGTCAGGAAACAGTTAAGTACAGCAAGAACATAGGTTCATAGGTTCATAGGTTTATACTAGGCTATCTGCCCTAAGGCATTTATAAGCCTAGCCCAAATTTTTGTGGCTTACGCCACCTTATATGAAAAATACTGTGCCCATTAGTTTGTTGTGCCTCTGTCCAGCAGTGACACAGAGATGATTCCCGGGTAAACCTGATCTCCCATCCACAGGTCAAGATTTCTCTTGAACAGAGCCAACGAGGTGCTCTGCCTCACATGGACTGGGATTTTATTCCACAGCATAGGGAGTCTCTGAGTGATAAATCTATCCCTCTAGCACGTCCTATTTATATCCGTGCTAAGGTTTAAGTTGCTTGCTCTAGTGGTTTTGGTAGATTTGGATTTTTTGAGGTGGAGCATGTCCATTAATTCCGGATTGGACATGGCCTTGTATGTCAGGCACACGTCACCTCTGAGCAGACTGAATAGAGCTGGAGTTTCTTCAATCTGGCAGCATATGACAGATTTTGGAGTCCCTTTATCCTTTTGGTGAGGAACTTTTGGGGTCTCTCCAATTGCTGCAGATGTCGGGTGAGATACATCCCGAATGGGGCATTGTACTCGATCATTGGTCTGATAAGTGAAGAGTACAGGGGAACAATGACCTCACTAGATCTGGATGTGAATCCCTTCATGATCAGGTGGGCAATGTAGAAGGTCTTTCTAACCACTTTAGCAACGTGAGTGTCAAAAGAAAGGCCACTGTCAACCTGGGTCCCCAGGTCCCTGATAACCTCTTCTGTGCTTAGTGGATTGCCACCTATATGGTAGCTTGGTTTTATATATATATATATGGTTAGCCTGTATGGTAACATACAGAACACTTATACTTAGTCACTCCAAAAGCCTATCTTGGAAGCTAGAAGACTTGTATAAGTTTAAGGCTTTCTATTGCTTACCAGTAGGTTACCTGCAGGAGAGATGAAAAACAAGCACAGATGGAAAACATGCATGCAACAATACCATACCGGCCTATGTGTCAGCCTTAGGCTTTGGAATACTGGTCAGGCTATTGGTGCCTCCATGGTGCCTTATGTAGGAGAGTCTCGAAGGTGAATACCAGCTCCGTAAACAGCACAATAGCAGAATCAATGAGGGTTATGCTACTCAACACCAAGGGTTGTGATCACAACATGCATGCACTCACAGCACTCCTCAGGATGGACAACGTCAACATCTGTGCAGTACCTGAGATCTGTCATAAGGCTCCTGAGAGCACACTAGCACTACCAGAGTACAACCCATACCACACATATTTCAGCCACAGAACATGGACTGACACAGACATGGAGGGGGTGTATCCATATTCATCAGGGACACCTACACCTCCAGGTTAGTGGTGCAGCATGATACCTCTGAGATCAACCATGTGCAGCTAACATCAGCCACAACTGCAATGTAAACTGTGGCCTGCTACAGATCACCCTCCATGACCCAGGACCTCCACTCCATCTACCTAGAGACAGTGGTGAACATGACAGTTCTAACGTACACCCTGACATTGGTCGATGTCCACTACCATACCATTAACTGGGAAACTTACTCCAGTACTCATTTCCAGGCCCAGCGCTTCCTGGGATTTATCACCTCATATGCCCTGTATCAGGTGGTAACCTCTCTAATGAGGGGTGGAAACTATTAGAAGTGGTCATCACCAACATAGGCAACAGGTGCACCACAGCAGAGGTTAACCGGTCATTGGTTAGATCTGACCATGACCTATTCACTGTTTCCATGCCCAAGCTTCTCCCCCACTCATGGATACCACAGTGTATACCTTTCCTACAGCTAAATTTACATTATTAGTGACAGTGGTTGGGGGTTTTGAGCCCCCATGCTAAGGGGAAACACTTCTCAAGATGGAGACAGATATATAAATGCAATCTATAAGCACCTACATGGATGTATGGATCGTGCCATTACTGGTAAACCAAGACTCACTCATCCTAGACAAGGAGACCAGTCTGGTGGACCTCTGCAATAAACAGGCTATACTACAGAAGTAGGACAGTGTTCCAGACAAACAGCAAATCCCACGAAGGACAGACATCCGTGACCACTATTAATATGATACGTAGGTCCCTCATGACATCATCAAAGGCTAACATCAGCAGGAAAATACACAAGGATTCGAAAGATAACCACAAAGCCTTCTTTGGCTATGTCAAGGATCTAAGAGGTGACACACAGATTTGCACCATGCCGGTGAAATATAGCACAAAATATGCTGACCCTACTGATATCACCAACATCCTTGCAGATACATTCAGTGCATACTTCACCCCCTAAAGAGCCACAACACTACCCAAAAGGTACAGTATCCCACACATCAGAGACACACAGGTGGAAATGGCCATCTCTAACAGCATAACACAGCATCAATGGAGGCAGATGTTGTCCCAGACTGCATCTTGCAAACTGTACAAGACAACCTGACCCCCCACCTAATTAAGTTTTCCAACCTCAGCCACTCCACAGGCTACATGCCCATACAATGGTGTGTGGCAACGGTTATTCCACTCTATTAAGGTGGAATCACAATTGACCAAGGTAACCAGCACCCCATAAGCCTGACTAGCCTGGTCTGCAATGGTATGGATCGCATCCTCATGGCACTCATTAACAAAGACACTGGTAACCTCCGAACATGTGACCCAACCCAGGTCAGCTTGGTTGAGTGCAGTTCATGCCTACTAAACCTGTTTGACGCCTTACATACAGTCACCAAAACATTAGATGACAGGAGAGGTGGTTCAGACATACTACCTGGATCTCACCAAGGCTTTTGACACCATGCCCCACTCAGGTATTATTGATAAACACACCAGCCTGTACATACACCCATACATCGCAGGTTGGGTTGCCAACGGGCTTACACACAGAACCCACATGGTACAGCTAGCAATCTCCAGGTCCAACTCTTGACCAGTCATGACTGGTATCCCACAGGACTCAGTCCTGGGAGCCCTACTGTTTGGCTTATACTTCTCAGAGGTACAGGCAAACACAAGTGGACTATGGTAGACCATGTTTGGCAATGACTGCGAACTGGGAGCCAAAATTGATAGTCCAGCTGACACAGACATCCCTCAAGGGGCCTCACAGAGACCATCTCAGGGTGTCAACATCATGGACTCCAGCCAAGTGCCACTAACTGCATGGTCATTCCATTGTGGAATATTAAGCACCCACATATTGACACATAAGTGGCAGCCACTTTAATACGGGCGAGGTAGTGGGGTATCTGGGGACTAAGGTAGGTAGTGATCTCCCCTTTGATAATCATATCTCCAAAGTAGTTAGGACATCCTTCTATGTAGGCCATCTGATTACTAAAAAGTTCCCATCTAGACATACTGGGGTTATAGTGCCCCTTTACTCATCACCCATCAGTCCCATCATAGGGTATAATAACCCATTTGGGATGTACCTCAGAAGACACTTCCAACAGCTGGGAGGTCCACGAATGTACCTCGCCAAGGGGAATACTGGCCTCCAACATATGGCCTATGCAGCCAGACTGAATAAACTCCTGCTTTACTCAGTGGCATCTCATTTACCCAGAGATGATCTCTGTTGGCCAACACAGCCATGTCGAACTCAGGCTTAATGGATATGCTCCACCTATGGGAATCAATGTCACAGTGAGCCACGTGCTGTAGTGAGCTGAACCTTGCCACAGCAATAACTGGAAGATGCTGGAGGGACGGATTCCTGTCAGAGACTCTCCATACTATGGAACACCATCCCTAACCACATTATGCAGAGCCCCTCACTAACAGTCTGCAAGAGAAACCTTGAGGAGTGGATGGGGAACAGTAGATGCACCCCAGGGATCCCTTCATTGGCTCTGCTCCACAGAGAGACAGTTAATGAATCAATGGGGTAGCAAAAGCTGACACATTTTGGTTGGGCTTACGAATGGCCTCTGGCAGTTGGCCAAGTACCTACCTATGAATCTATACATACAGTATCAGCACATGCTGATAGCTTAATTTACTGTTCAGGTGTTGACTTACCTTGTGCTAATGGCAGTTGTGTATACAATAGTTGAGGGCTACCTATGCTGGATGCACACAGTAGACTGCCTATACATGTAAATTTACAGGTAGTCTTGTGTGTGTGCCATGCATTTTTATTGTGTGTGCAGGTGGAGAAAGGTGTCAGTCCCTAGGTGCCTACACTGTCAATGTGTGTGCTATATGTTCCCTCTTTGCCAAGGCATGGGCATACTGGGCATGCCTCCATCTGCCTAATGGGGCTAGCTCAGGGTGTTCATGGTCTGAGTACCTCTGTGCCTGTGGGGCCCTTGGCAATGGCAGTGGGCTGTGAGGGCCTTCACCATTCTGTCCCTGCTACAGCTGTTTCTGCAGGACCATATTGTGTAGCATGGCACATAGTATGAAGATGTGGGCATGCCTGAAGAGTACTGCAAGGCTCCACCAGATATGTCCAAGCAACGGAACCATGATTTCAGCATCCCAAACACATGCTCTATGATGATTCTGGTTTGTGCGTGTGCCTCATTATGGTGTTCTTGCATGGGTGTGTGTGCATTTCTGATGGAAGTCATCATCCATGGTTCCAGTGCATAGCCAGCATCCCCCACCAGGAGGCCATTTGGGATGTCCCCCCCCCAGCAAATAACTGATACAGCTGTGAGGCATGCCATATGTGGGAGTCATGATAGCTTCCAGGGCTGCCAGCACACACATGCATGATAATGCCCTGGGCATTGCTCATGACCTGGCAGTTGATGGAGGGGTATTCCTTGTGGTTTATGTAGCGCCTACCCTGCTCACCAGGTGGTGACTTGATGTGTATGTGCATGCAGTCTATTGCACCCAGTACCTCCGGGTATTCTGCCACATGGTGGAAGAGACGCATATTGCTGACCAACTCCTCCTGCATTCAGGGGAAGTATATGTGCTCATTGGCATATGGTAACATGGCATCCAGGAACTGGTGTAGTACCCTGAATGCTGATGCCTGTGAGATCCCCATGATATCCCCAGTTGGTCTTTGAAAGGTACCTGTAGCTAGTATTCTCAGGCTTACACATACCTTCATATCCACTGGGATGGGTTCCCCACTGTTTGTTCTGGCTCTAAGGTGTGGTCGACACAGCTCCACAAGATGCTGTAGGATGTCCCTGTCCACCCTGTTATGCTCTACTATCTCCAGATCATGTAGCCCCTGGTAGGTTAGCCTGGGTCTGAACACTCTCCTCCTCCTCTGGTGCCTGAGGTGGTCGTGTGCATCATCCTCCACACCACCTTCAGTCTCCAACACATGCTGGTGGATCAAAGTTATGGCAGCCCCTAACATGTACATACTAAAAGTTCCCCATCTGTATACATCACTGGTGCAGAGTGTATGGGAATACACAAATGTGTGTGAGGTGCTTTCACACTTTATACTATTGTGCTATGGATGCTGCTGATGTCAGTAGGTGTGTATGAGCTATTCCAGCTGCAGCGTGTCTTAATTATGGGTTTTACAATGAGTACAGGGGTTGGTAGGGTGGCCTAATGGTTAAGGTGTTTGCCTTACAAACACAAGGTGCAGGGTTTGAGTCTCACAAGGGGTAATTGTCTAGGCTTAAAATGGCTCACAAGAGCAGTTAGCTTAGTACTAATCTATGAACCTATGAACCTACTGCAAGTGTGGGGCCTTTACTGTGGAGATATGCTTGCCTGCCTTGATTAATCTGTTGCCCTTTAATTCACGTTTAAACCTGGATCCCCTCCCATTATCAGACATGCATCCACCTGCCATCTTTCTTGTTTTGTAATTTCCCTACCCAGTCATGGCAAAATGTGTTTTGTAGCTGATATACTGCAAATCAGCTTTGTTCTGCTTTGACACTTTACTGTTTTCTTTGCAGTACAGCCCCTCCCCTTTCCTGTTCTGCAGGTAGCTGCTTGCTGCCTTGTTAGCTGTTGTCAATGGCCCACTGTAGGCTCCTAGGTGTTAATTAGTCATTTGTACTCCAATTTCCCTGCTGCAGCATTTCCTTATTTCTTTCCTATATCCTTCCTGTTTCAGCTGCAGTGTGCGCCGCGCAAACCTGTTTACCAGGTTTACGCGCATTTTCATCTCCATTCACATGCATACTCGGTTACCTTGTGTACTCTCAGCTAAGCAAAGCTATGGCCAGTTCAACACACCCCTATCCTGAAGCTTTGCCTAGCTGGGGACAAACTGATTTAGCAATACTCCAATGTGCTTACAGCAATGGCGACACACCCCTCTCTTGATGTCATCTTTATCTCAAGGACACACCTCGGTGTTATAACGCTACGTTGTGAGGTGCATCCTTACACTAGCGGGGAATCTGTGAGTCACTATTACTTCTCTCATTTGCATGGCATTGCCTACTAATCTCTAGCTACAGCGCATAACACTGTCACAGCCCCTTAGCAACCATTGCGCCATGGTATGGTGTAGCATGCCTGCCATTGACTATTATGGGGAAATCGTGATATGTGTTACATTGCAGTTTTATTCTATATTTTTATATTTTCCTTGCGATCCCCTTTGCTCGCCGCTGCCCTGCACTTCCACGTCGCGATAGTGCGACTATATATATTAAATGTTAATTTTATATTTTGTACATGTTTTTTTATGTCAATGGCTATATATTTAGCCATTGGCATATATTAACAATATAATACATGTGTTTGGTCGGCTGTCATGCCTCCGATTTTATGTTTGCAAAAATGTAAACCATTTTCTACGGTTTACATTTCTGCATGCTTACACTACACCTGCATCACTTCCTGGATTGCTACATACGTTCATTTGCATGCTACACTGCTGCACATGGGGTAATTAGCATACAGGGCTGGGGAATTGTGCGGGTGTAGCGTACGCAGGTAGTGCACATGGGAGCAGCTCATACCTGGATCACTCAGCGGCCATATTTGGTGTTAGAACGCCGACGCTACACCTGCACCTGGTGCAAGCTTCATGAATCCCGGGGATAATCTTGGTCAAAAGGAATGCAAATTATTAAAGGAAATTAGTAATAACAGAGCTATTAGGTGGGGTTTAGTTATTATGGACCATTGGGTCTATGCTGGCAAAGTGTTTGAATTGTTACACAGTGATGTGAGATATACCCAAGTATCAAAGAACAAAGTTTTTCATACAGGAAAACAGATTTGATTCTTCATAATAGTCTTATACAAGCATTTATAGATAAAACCCTGTATGACTTTTCATAGTTCCATCATTTTTTGGAATCCCTATAGTCCATAAAAATGTTCAAGCCCCCCCCACCCCCTTTAGGTCTATTGTCATGGCTGCAGGTTCTAAAACATACCCACTTGTGGTGTATGTTGATTAAAAACTCAAACCATTCATTAAGCTTCACAAGCATATTTTGATTGTCTCATGGATTTATTAATGAAAATTAATCAAGATTTACACCAGTTTTTGTCATTACTGTTTACTATTGACATTGTAGATTTGTTTTCTGTTATTCTCCATGTAGTCCGTTTACAATGGTTTGAAAAGGTATTGTTTGAATGTGAATTTTTAAAGGACAGCAAACTTCGGCTTCCTGTGGAATGTATAGAATCGGCTTTAACCAACAAATTTTTCTATTTTGAAGGAGAATGTTATAATCACCTGAGTAGAGTGGCTATGGGTACCATTTGTGCCCCTATGTATGCCAACATGGTATTACATTATTTAGAGTGACAGTATGTGTTTAAATCTAGATATATAACTTTTATATCCTTATACTTATGATTCTTGGATAATATTTTTGATATGGAATAGATCAGTCAGAAGATTGGAGGAATTTTTGGATTTTATAAACAGTACTACTATTTTTGTTTTTACAGTTTACATATCAAAATGGAATGGATGAGATTACAAAATGGAATGGATGAGATTAGTTACTTTGATGTGATTTTCAAGAAAGACCTAGTCCACAGTAAGTTTATGTATAAGTTACATAGGAAGGAGAATTTCTCTAATTCATACCGGTATTATTATAGTGATCACCCTCCTCATCAACAGTGGAAGATCTTCAAGGACAATTAGTCAGGGCAGCTAGGATGACCTCCCCTTATGAAGATTTTGTAGAAGAGAGTAAAATACAGCAATTATTTTTACAGCTGGGTTATCCACCCTGCTTAGTTAAAAAAATAGTGGAGGAGGTCCAAATAGGATGAGGAACAAACTGTTGCCTATTAGGGAAAATCAGTAAGGGTGGTGATGCAGTCATAAGGCCAATTTGGTTAAGGAGAAAAATTCAGACTACACTGGGTCCTTCATGTTGAGGTACAGTCAGGATGCAAGGGAGATTCAGAATATTATTTCCAGACATTGGCAAATGTTTTCCAAGATTCCTAATGCTCTGGAGATGACAGATTTATTAATCTTTGTTTAAATATCTGTAGTTATTTTTAGAAGTTACTGCAGCTGATTGTTGACTTTGTACATGTTGCTCCAGTATATCCAGTCAGGGAACTCTGACATTCTAACGCAACTTGAATTTCACTCCTCGAGAGGCAGTCAGTGTGCCCTCAGATATAACGTGGGAACTCGCTGAATAGCAATGCAGTATGAGTTACAGTTTCATAACTCTACTCCTAGACAGGATAGACATCATTGTGATTGCATGTTTAGAGTGTCTGTCAATAATGTATGCCATTTGTACTTGGCAGCCAGAGGAAAAATTGGAAGGATGTATAACGGGTCTTTGATAAGGGAAAGGGCCTTGGAGGAAGATATGCCTGCAAGAACTTTGCAGGATAATGAGGGTTTTTAGTGAAGGGAAGCCAGTAATGGGGGTTATGGCTGCAAGGAGCACTAGAAATGTTGCAAGCCATTATAGTGATCAGAATGACCCAGAAGCATAAAACTTTTACTTCATTAAATAAGGAATTCAGGTTCAAGATAAATGACTGGTAGAATGCGGTCATGTTAGAAGAATTATTCAGGCAGATAGAGGAGGGAAGTGTTGGAATATGGTGGATAGTTATGGAAGAAATAAAACTAAGAGACAGATGTTTTAGAGGGAAGTTTTTAAGTACAACATAAGGAAGGAGATGAATACGAAAAGAAAACTAAGGACAACCAGATGTTAAAAAGTAATAATATAAAGGATGAAGTGCAGTAGAGGGAAATGTGTTGCATAGGATTATAAGTTAATAGTTAATAACTGGACAGTGCAGTGGTGCAGCAGTTTTCATTGTCACCTCACAGTAAGAGGTCCTCCGGTTTGATTCTTGGCTGGAGTGCCTTCTGTACGGAGTCTGCATGTCCTCCCTGTGTTCATGTGGGTTTCCTCTGGGTGTTCCGGTTTCCTCCCATGTTACAAAGACATGCATCTGGAGCATTTCTCCCCAGGCCTCCACTGAAAATTGTCTTATTCCAAGTTGTACTTTCCCTGTAAACAAATGTTAAATAAATATATGAAATAATCAATTCATATGTAGTTACTAGACATGCAGTCCAGGAGACCACTGAGGAGTCTAGCCTAGTTTCTCAATTGCCCTAGAAAACACTGCCTGATTAAGTGACTTGGTCAGACTCACAAAGAAGGTAAATGGAGGCTGAAGGAATTAAACCATGGATTACATGGAGCAGTTACTTAAAACCTCAAAGCCTCAAACCTCTGTACTAGCTGCCATATGTCCTAAGAAAGCTTTACATGATTATCCAGCATGCAATCAGTAAAGGGAAATATTTACACTGGTTGTGGTGAACCCTGATAAAATTATTCATATGTGCTGAGAGTGAGAGTAGGTGAAGCAGAGTTAGAATAAGACATTTTATAAATAGAGAAACATTTAT
Organism: Protopterus annectens; assembly: GCF_019279795.1. Taxonomy (NCBI): domain Eukaryota; kingdom Metazoa; phylum Chordata; order Ceratodontiformes; family Protopteridae; genus Protopterus; species Protopterus annectens. The sequence goes on from NC_056739.1 coordinate 1,168,043,948, forward strand.
AGATCCACTGTAAGAGTGATATTGTGGGTTAGAACCAGGTACCTTCACGACATGTACTGTGCTTAATGAAAAAAACAAGATAAGGGTGAAGAAAAGAGAAGCAGTAGCAGTAAAGTTAACGGTAACATTAAGAAGTATTATGCAGTACTAATAAATATTATGCAGTAGTAATAATATTATGCAGTACTAATAAATATTATGCAGTAGTAATAATATGCAGTACTAATAATATTATGCAGTACTAATAAATATTATGCAGTACTAATAATATTATGCAGTACTAATAATACTATGCAATACTAATAAATATTATGCAGTACTAATAATATTATGCAATACTAATAATATTATGCAGTACTAATAAATATTATGCAGTAGTAATAATATTATGCAGTACTAATAATATTATACAGTACTTATAAATATTATGCAGTACTAATAATATTAAGCAGTACTAATAATATTATGCAATACTAATAATATTATGCAGTACTAATAAATATTATACAGTACTAATAATATTATGCAATGCTAATAATATTATACAATACTAATAAATATTATGCAGTAGTAATAATATTATGCAATACTAATAAATATTATGCAGTACTAATAATATTATGCAATACTAATAATATTATGCAGTAGTAACCAGTGCTAACAATTAGAGTCACAAAACTGTGATCACTCATATGAATATGAAACCTTAGAACATGTTAAACAAGTTGTGAATGCTAAGAGAGGGTGTTGAAAGAGTGTCTGGCAAAATCCGACAGAGTGATGCTTGTGTTTCTAGAAAGCTGAGTATTGATTAATGTGGTTAAATAAGAAGAACAGAATAAAGGGGTACAAGGTCGTTAGTATAGACAGAGGTAATGTCACGGTAACGAGAGGATTGAGATGCATAAAGGGAGGTGGAACAGTGAAAGAGTACAGAGGTGGGGGGAACGGGGGGAGTTGTTGGAGTATTACAAGATGGGAGTTAGACTAGCTACTGATGAATGGTAAACTAGTACTACAACAAAATATGGAAGGGGTGTATCGGCCAGGAGAGAAAGAGAGAGAGAGAGAGAGAGAGAGAGAGAGAGAGCTGGAGGCATAGCCTGGTCGTCTGGAAAATATGTGAGTGGGGAGTAGGCTGCAAAGTGCTGCTGGGGTGTTTAAGAAGTTTGTGCTGTATCCTCTGATACTATGTTAGAAGATTTATAGGCGGTAATATTTTAAATATAAAATGTGTTACACAGAATAAATACATTTATTTCCTGTACTCAGACCTACTTCTTCAAATACCTACCAGTAATACCTGTGGTATTGCAGAACCTTTACAATAAATTTGTCTCTCAGGTTTGATTCTTGTCATCTTCTGACCTTATCTAACATATTACATAATATCTCTTCAAGATTACCAACTTCATTTGAAGGGGAAAAACAGAAAATGACAGAATGTGCCTAATCACACTCGTGTGTATTTCTATGTACTCTGACTGAATCTGATGTGCAAAAGCCTAGCCATTGTGAAATATTGAATAGCTGTTATTTGTTAGTGAGGTTGAAACTGAAGGCATACAACTCACTTGTGTGTTTAGCTACAATTTACTGAGTTCCAAGACACCCAGTGTGTGTGTGTGTGTGTGTGTGTGTGTGTGGGGGGGGGGGGGGGGTAATATGGTACCAAAAATTTGGTTAAAATCATTCTTATCTTCTACATAAGTAGTATAAAGATTCTAGTTTGACTCTCATGAAAGAACCCATAGCAGATCTGGGAATAAATATGTGACTGAGCTGAGATGAGTAAATTAAATGAAGACTGTAATTATTGAGAGACGATACAACAGCTGACAGAGATTGGAATATGCATGGAAAAAAATTATTTATTTTTTTTACAAAGAAGACTATTACTGGAAACTATTTTATCATTATAAAAACATCTTAAAGATTTATCAATAAAAGCAGAAAAACAAAATGCACAGCATTTTAAGTTAAAATGACAGTGGTATATAATACTGTTCAATAATATAGTATATTGCAGGTGTGTGTGGAAAGGTCAATAGTTGTTCAGTCTCATATTATGCTACAACAATGTCATGCCTGTGGTACAATAGTTGACATAGGAAAAGTTTGTAAAAATAAGAAAAATAAACATTTTAAGAAAGCGTGAGCTGGAAGAGATGAAGGGGCTTTAGTACTTGGTACTTATTGCTAACAGAATATCCATGACAAGAAAAGGATCACAGAGAATTCATTGCATGCATTCTTTTTGCATAATATAGAAAGTATGAATATGTAGAAAATAAATTAAACTAAATAAATGGAGCTAAAAGAGAAGCTGTGAGCTTTGATGGTGATACTGGAAGCAGTGTTACTATAACAAGTAAACTGAAATTCTCAAAATAAGTACAGTTTGGAGCCAGATTGTACTACAGTGAAAATGTAAACAGGAAACCTATAAAAAGGGGAGTTTGGTGATACTTATACATAACAACTAGAAACACTAATTATACAAGTTAAAGGTCTAGAGAGACAGCTGTTAGCTGTCCGAATAAAACCCACTTAAAATAAGTAGTAAGTGTCTAGTTCAGAATCTGAGGCTTTAGGAGTATCTGTTTAACATGAAACTATTTTTAAAGAAGAAATGAGTAAGTTTTATGATTTTTACTGAGGCAGAAGAACTAGGCTACTGAAAGGAAAAAACATAACTCCTGTGAAATATTCAGAATGAAAATCTTTACTGGTGCCTGCATAATATATATATATATATATATATATATATATATATATATATATATATATATATATATATATATATATATATATATATATATATATATATATATATATATATATAGATATATATATATATGTGTGTGTGTGTGTGTGTGTGTGTGTGTATATATATATATATATATATATATATATATATATATATATATATATATATATATATATATGGGTCTGCTTCAGATAAATGAAATACCACTTACCTGACTTTGAAATTGCCGAGATGAAAGCACCGAAAATCCACTTAAATGAACACTGACAACAGCAACAAAAAACTACAGGCAAGTAACCGTTTGGCCGCACCACAAGAAAACACAACAACTGAACCAAATAAAACCCATCCATGGGGGGGCTGGGCCCCCCACAATCCCCCTAACTAAATATACCAACTCCGAGATCGCACTACAGTGGGGAAAGGGGCAAAGTTCAGCATGGTGAACAACTGGTTACTTACCTGTAGTTTTTTGTCGGTGATGTCACTGTTCATTTAAGTGGAATTTTGGTGCTTTCGTCTCAGCAGTTTCAAAGTTGGGTAAGTGGTATTTTGTTTATCTGAAGTACACCCATATATATATATATATATATCTACTGTGTATATACATTATATTTGAATGATTAGTTGATAAATCTGTGTATATACATTATATTTGAATGATTAGTTGATAAATCTGTGTATATACATTATATTTGAATGATTAGTTGATAAATCTGTGTATATACATTATATTTGAATGATTAGTTGATAAATCTGTGTATATACATTATATTTGAATGATTAGTTGATAAATCTGTGTATATAGATTATATTTGAATTAGTTGATAAATCAGGAAAGAAATTCAACATATATAATTCAGTTCTTAATAGATTTTAACATATTTTGGTAGCTGTAGTCTTTTTCTGATTTACTTCCAAAGGTGAATCTGCTGACAGACCAAACTAAAAAAATGTCTGTGCTACAAAAGATTGAGGTTATGCTGTACTTAAAACAGAAAAAAAAATGACTCAAAAGTTTAATTATACTTTATGAGGAGCCTGTGGAACAGCAAATACAATGATGTGCATGTTTGATTATAACATTTTCTTTGGGTTTGTCATTTTTTAGCAGAATACTGAAAATTTATGGGTCATTTTCAATAAGAATTTTTATGGTAAGATTCTGCCAGCCCTTGTATAAATGCCTGATTTCTTTATCTATATTATTCTAAGTACACATTTTGACCCTGAAGATATTAATTAGTTGTCTTTATAATGTCCTTTTGAAAAGAAGTCCTTTGATCAGAAGCATCTACCCAAGCTGTTTACCTCCTTCATAGTAGTTTTAGTTTCAGAAGATTCCCTTTGTAGTTCTGTTACAGCTTTGTAAATAGGAAATAGTTTATTTCAGGTCCTTCATGGTTAATGCAAAGTCACTTTTGATTTTATAATTTGTAATTCTCTATTCTTCCTTTTCTGGATTCTAAGCAGCAGTTTTTTTGGTTTGGGGGGGGGATTAATATTCTTACCTTGTGATATTCTTATCTTGTGTAGATGCATAAAATCCTATCTACCTGACAATCAAGCTGACACACTTTGAAAAAAAAATAAAGTTTTCAAAAGAAAATATCAAGCTTAGCAAATGCTACAGATGTCATATTCCCAATTCCCTGAATGCATTACACAACGTTTGGAGGTAAGAGGAACCCTTCCAACCTCCATGGTTCTACAGACTAGCTGAAACGAAGTCCAGCAAGGTCAGCAAAAAGAAGGTTCACCTAAGCCACCCAACAAATTCTGTTATGCCTCATTTCACTCACACACACATACATTCTAATGTAACTGATGGAGTAAGACAAGGCTTACTAGTTTGACCTTTAGAAGGCTATACTGATGATTTAAAAACAATTAAAAACACTTTTGATTTCTATTAGTGGTTTATAAATTAATGTTACTAATTCAAATAGATTAAAAGTATGTTTAAGTAAGTAACCTGATACTTTAAAGCAGTTTTAAGTTTCTACAACTTTAAGGCAGTTAAAGGAGGCTCAGCTGGTTAGAATGAGGAATTCAGTAAACACCCTGATACCTCATGGTAATATAATGGAAAGACTCCAAACTCTAGAAAGTGTAAAATTTAGCAAATACTTGATTAGTGCAGTAAATGCAGTCATAAACCTCAGATCCAAATATTCATTTTATATGTCATTTCCTTCATTTCAGAAAAATTAAATTAAAGTAAGTTCTTCAAAAAATGCTGTTTATGAATGGCTGATTGTAACAGGAATGTATTTTATTAATGATATATGTTAAGTTGGGTGGCTGTAATGGTGCAGTGGTTAGCCTTGTCACTTCCCAGCAAGAGGTTCTCCGGTTCAATTCTCGACTGGAGGACCTTCCGTGCTGAGTCTGCATGTCCTCTTTGCAGTCGTATGGGTTTACTCTGGGTGCTCTGGTTTCCTCCCACAATCCAAAGACATGCAGTAGGTGGATTGGTCACTCTAAATTGGCCGTAGGTGCAAGTGTGTATGCGAGTAAGTGTTACGGATGAACTACCGTGGCAAGGCTAGCCACCCCGCTGTGTAAACCTTGCTCGAGATGATTGTCACTGTTGAAAGTGACACCCTGGCACCATGTGCAAAATGGAAAAAGGGGTTGAGGATGACTAGATGGATGGATATGTTAACTTGCACTTACAATCAACTGTGATAATATGATATGGGGTGAAAAGGTAGCTGGAAGAATTTCTTGGATGAATGCTCATTCATTGAACTGCCAGTCTGGAAAGATATGAATGTTATGCTGATAGTACAGATTTTGCAAATGTTGCCCATGATGCAGAATGTTTGTTTAAGAAGTTCTTAAACTTTGGAGAGAAATGTTATTATAGCAGGGAATGCTTAATAAGAGATTTGGAAGAAATTTCAGCTCTGACTGTTTCCAAGTGCTTAACTGCATGAATGTTTTCTAAGCAGGAATAATAATAATTATATTAATTATATTAACTTGTTTGTTAACATTTTCAAAGAGCATATTCAGAATACAAATGAACTACTTCCACATTCTATTAGTGCAACCTTCCTTTCTCAGCTTCTGCTTTAATAAGGCTGAGATAACTTAATTTAGTTCCAAATTATGTATGGTATCATAGAAACTGCAAATTGCTGAAATGGGAAATCCAAAAGCAACAAGTTTATAAGGCACAACAATATGTATTTTTGATAAATCAGGAACTGTTAATAAATAAATACTGAAAAAGAAGACATCTAAAGGTATTTTGTCCAAATTTCTTCCCAGTATGCAACATATCTCCCAACTGTCCAGATTTTTGCCTTATATTTTTGATCTGTTGTGGTTTTCTTGCAAATCATTGAGGACTGAATTCAAACATTTCAGTTTCTGACTTCATATCCTTCAGGCAATATATGCTAACACACATCTTGTTATTCTAGCAACTTTCTAAGTTTGTAAATGCAATATTTAAAACACGTGCCTGTTTTGGGGCCTCTGTACCCCAGTTCTTTTGGGCTTTGTTCAGATTTCTTGCACTAAGAGGCTGAGAGGTATGGTCAGCCGTCACTTCATCCTTTTAAATAGCTGACCAATAATGAGAAGTACTGCATGTTGAATTATGTTTACATCTTAATGTGTCACCATATAATGCTGAATGTGTATGTTTTGTCTTAGAAATGTGGGTAAATCAGTTTTAGTTTGGGTATGTTTTTGTTCATGTTGGTTAGATTTTTTGCTACCACCCCCTTGCTACTGTTTAAACAGGTAAACTTTCCTGGTTTTAATTTCCAGAGGTCCAGAAGTTCCTTGGTGTTGCTATTCTGCTACCAGCTGACATCATCAGCCCCTTTTTCCCATTTTTCTACATGGGGTTGGCATGTCCTGTTAACTGTTGCCATCTCTCTTGATTCAATGCCACACTCCGTTCTTTTTCAACATGCGTAACTGTTACAGATCTTCTTTCACACAATCCGTCCACCTCTTTGCTGGACATCCTCACTTCCTCTTACCTTCTTCCTGTCTGTTCCAAATCTTTTTCACCAGATTATCTTCTGCTTTTCTGCACATGTTTAAACCACCATAATCTGTTCTCTTTGATCTTTTCTGCACTTGGAGCTACTCTGGTTTCTGCTGTTATGTCCCCATTTCTTAGTGTGTCCTACAGTTTTCATCCTACCACCCTTCTCAGGCACTTAATTTCCATCACCTCTAGGTCCCTCATCTGCTCTGCCTTTACTGCCCAGGTTTCTGTATCATACAGTAGTACTGGTTGCACCACTGTCTTGTGCACCTTACATTTCAGCTTCTTTGGCATTCTTCTGTCATAGACTATGCCTGAGACTCTATGCCAGTTGGCTACAGCCCCTTAGATTCTAGCTTTGGTCTCTTTATCCAGACTTCCCTTCTCCTCAACCACCCCTCCCAGATACTTGAAGCTGTTTACTTGTCCCACTATCTTCCCTTCTATCTCAATTCTCAGCTTCTTCTGATTTCCCCAATTTTCTGCCATTACCACTGTCTTATCTGTGCACAGTTTCATCCCATGTGCTTTCAGTTTTGTATTATATCCCCCTATCCTTTGCTGAAGTTTTAGCTCAGAGTCTGCCTGTAATGCCACATCATCTGCATACAGCAACTTTGTTGATCTGTCCTCTCCAACCTGTTTACTTATGTAATTCATCACCAGTATGAACAGCACTGGGCTCAGAGCAGAACCCTGGTGCATGCCCACTCCCACTTTGGACGCCTCTGTGAGGGTGAACATTGTTTGTACTTGAGTCATTGGGTCCTTGTACATAGCCTGCACTAATTCTACCTGTTTCTGAGACTTTGAACCACTGCAGGACTGCCCAAATCAGCTTTCTTTGGACCTTCTCATATGCTTTCTCCAAGAAATAGTTTGTTTAAATGGCCAACCTTATAGTAAAGAATTAAACTGGGAAACATAAGACTTCCTTTACTTTTAGTCTATGGTAATTCACTTCATGCTGCCATAGCCATAGGTTTATTTTTCGGATCCGTTAATTTGCTTCAAACTACCATAGGTGTTTCTCTACTCCAAATAAATGAAGCTAATAATTTGTTACTTCTCTTGATATAGTCTATGGGCCAGATTCATTAATGTCTACACTAAGTATACACTAAGTGTACATGATCGGCATTCAAGAACATACTTACCACATTTTTGTGCTTTCTAGTCACTCTGAAAGATTACACTAAGTGTACATGTAGTCTACACTTTGTGATAACCTTTATGGACTCCCCTCAATATTTAAGGCTACAAAAAAATCAGTAGGAAAACTAACATTAGGAGGAAGAAGGTGTGAGTTATTCTTGTGTTATTTGTTCACTGAGAATGGTGTACTCTTAGTGTACACTTAGTGCAGGCATTAATGATTCCCAGGGTACATTCATTCTTGAAATTGTAGTATTGATAAAGTAAATAATTTTTGAAAGATATTCATTTTAATAATAGAAGCAACTAAGATAAGGTTAAACTTCATTGTATTCCATGTATGTATAACTTATTTTATATCATTTATAACCCTGAAAAGATAAAGAATAAAATTAACTTTTTTTATCCATGTTGTATTTAGTTCCTAGGTATTTGATACCTGGCTGGGAGACTGTACAATGATAACAAAATGGGAGAGTTATTACTTCTGCAATTGAGATTGAGAGAGAAAACAGTAGGCTTTACTAAATTCAGTTTTTAGTTTGAGACTAAATTATAATTATCAATCAGTGTTTTAGATTTTTTTTGTCCTCACTACCTGCCAATCATTAGTCCCCTCATGGCCAGTTAGCCCACTCATTCCCATTCATTGGCTTAAGGGTTGACTGGGAGGGGGTCTACTACATGGGCTCACTTCCCATTTCTCAGTACACTCATCCTCAAGCCTGACTAGCCTGGTCTGCAAGGCTATGGAGCGCATCATCATGGAACTCATTAACAGAGACATTGGGAAACTCCAAACATTGGACCCTACCCAGTTTGGCTTTGTTAAGGGAAGATCATGCCTCCTAAACCTGGTGGACTTCTTTGAGACAGTTTCCAAGGCTTTAGACGAGGGAAAGGAGGTCCACACAGCCTGCCTAGACCTCACAAAGGCTTTCAACACCATTCCCCATTCTAGTATTATAGACAAGCTCACCAGCGTGAACATAAACCCCTACATCACGAGATGGGTTGCCAATTGGCTCATGGATAGAATCCACATGGTGAGAGTTGCAGGCTCTAGGTCTGACTCTAAACTGGTTACAAGTGGCGTCCCCCAGGGCTCAGTCCTGGGACCCCTCCTGTTTGGTACATACTTCTCAGAGGTACAGGCAAGCACAGGAGGACTATGGCTGACTAAGTTCACAGACAACTGCAAACTGGGGGCCATAACTGACTCTCCGGCTGATACAGACATCCTCCAGAAGGGTCTCACTGAGATGGATACCTGGTGTCAAAATCATGGCCTCAAGCTAAATGCCAAAAAGTGCATAGTCATCCCCTTTGGAAAAAACAAAGTACCCGTGAACAACCACATAAGTGGTAGTCCCCTAAATACAGAAAATGTAATAAGGGATCTGGGGACCCAAGTAGATAGTAATCTCTCCTTTGATAATCATATTGCCAAGGTGGTTAGAAAATCCTTCTATGTAGCCCACCTAATCACAAAAGGGTTTGCATCTAGAACAAAAGAGGTTATTGTGCCCCTCTACTCATCACTCATCAGACCCATCATAGACTACAACGCCCCATTTGGGATGTACCTTACAAGACACCTGCAACAGCTGGAAAGACCACAGAAGTACCTCACCAAGAGGATTACTGGCCTCAAACAGATGCCCTATGCAGCCCAACTGAAGAAAGTCTAGCTGTACTTCGTTGCATACTGCCTACTCAGAGGTAATCTCTGCCTGACATACCAGGTCATGTCCAACACAGAAATGATGGACATGCTCCACCTAAAAAAAAACAAATCCCGGAGAGCCACATGCTCTAGGGATCTAAACCTCACCATAACAATAAGTAGGACTTGCTGGAGGGATAGATTCCTATCCCAGAGACTCCCCATGCTTTGGAACAGGATTCCAGTCTACATTAAGCAGAGCCCCTCACTAACACTCTTCAAGAGAAACCTGACAAATGGATGGGAAACAGAAAATTTACTCCAGGGATCATTGCAGTGGCTCTGTTGGACAGAGGCACAGGGAACTAATGGCTCTGCTGGACAGAGGCACAGGGAACTAATCTAAGGGGGCAGCAAAAGCCAACACATTCTGGCTAGGCCTATAGATGCCCTCGGGCAGATAGCCTAGTACTTACCTATAAGCCTATGAACCTATTGCCACTCACTCATTTTGGCAGATGCTCTATCTCTCACTAACCCATCTCCTGAAATGTTAACCTTCCTTACCAGAACCTTGATCCTAACCCTAAAAACTCTCACCCACTGCCTAACCCTAAAATCCGTATCCCTCCCTAAACCTCAAAATTTCCTTCCCCTCCCTAACCCTAAAGTCTCACGCAGTCCATAAATCTAAAGTCCTCTTACCCTCCCTAACACTAAAGTCCTGTCCACAGTCATTCTCTAAACCTAAGTCCCCATCCATCTCCCTAACCCCAAAGTCCATATCACTCTCTAAACCAAAAATGCCCTTACCCTTCCTGTCCACAAGTGCTAACTAAACCTAAACTCCCTGTTCCCTTCCCTTCCCTTCCCCAAAGGTTCTATTGCACCCTAAGCCACAAACCCTGGTCAACTGAGCTGATGACAGGGTTCTGCCACTCTGTGTTACTGGAACAGGGATCAATCAAATGTAATACTTGTTTGAGAGTGATCTCATTGTTTAAGAATATTAGTATGTACTGCGCAGATGATGCAGTTGTCACACTTTGGTTCATTATATGTTTACCAATAATTAATGGATGATGAATAATTTGACATAAGAAAGGACAAAGTGATAATATAAAATGATAAGGTGACAGAGGGCATCATTCATGGGTACCTGTAAAATTTTTGGTGGGAGCTGTGGAAAGACCATTCACTAAAACACAAGCTGAAGTTAAACTTGAAAGTGAATCTCTGTTAAATTAAATTGTAGCCAGTCCTAACATGATGCCATTGTCTACAGCATACCTCTCAACAGTACAGATTTTCACAGAATGTCCAGATTTGTGCCGCACATTTTTGTCTGTTTCTCATAAAATCGTGTTTTTTTTCTGGAAAATTGTTGGTAAATCTTTGAGGGTTGAAGTCAGAAAATAATGACAGAAATTTGAGTTTCAGGCTTCATACCCTTTAGAAAATTCATGTTAATGCAAAAACTGTTATTTTATCAACTTTCTAAGTTTATAAGAGCAATATTTAAAAAGTATCCCTATTTTGGGGCCTTTGTCCTCTCATTACTTATGGCTTTGTACAGATTTTGTTGCTCTAAGAGGTTAAAAGGCATGGTCTACAGTTTTTGTTCGTACTGTAAATCTGAACTGAAAATCTAATTATCTTATAATACTTTATCTTGGGCCATTACCATACTCTGTATTAGTCAGTGAGATTGGCTGATAGTTTTTAATTAATAAGCATAAGATATCAGTACTGGGTTTGTAGATAATCTTTTGTATGATTAAGGCAAATATCTTTTATACTAGGGGCTTGAGTATGGTTAAATTGTGTAAAAGTTATGGGGTTAAGTGTTTCTTAATATCTAGTAGAATGACACATCATAGCCATTTCAGCCTGGAGTTTTACCTGATTTCAGTTTAATTACTTCTTTTGTTTTATCCACAACAGAAAGTGTACTAAATTTAATTAAAAGTCCTGGAGTGATATATTTTGAATTGTAAGGATTTAGGTAATTTTATTTCTAGTCTTTTATTGTTGACAAATTAGTATTGCTGTAAATATTTTGTAATTATGGTAAGAGATTTTCAAAATCTCAGAAGATTTGTGGTATATTAGTCTATTTTCTTGAATGTTTTGTATGTAGTTTTGAGGTTGAATTTTTAATATTTTACCTAAGGCTGTTGAGTGTATCTATCCCGTCTGAATGTTTACAGTTAATTTTACATTCAACTTGTTCAAAGTTTTTAAGTGCTTAGATTTCAATTTTGTTTGTGTATATTTTGAAGTATTAGATATTTTCAAATGAAATTAAGTTTGAAGATCTTTGTCTAAATGCTTAATTTGTTTTCTTGCTCTTAATCTGTTTATCACAATTTATGATCTCTTAACTTTTTCCTGGCCAACTTTCCCCTAGTAGTATAAATACCACCTCAGACCCCCCCCCCAAAAAAAGAATACATACATACATACATTAATACATAAACAAATAATAAATAATCAGCCCATCTTACATACCTTCTACTCACCCATAAGGATAAATAAAAGGAAATTGTACCTTGCAATCAGTTGAAAGATATCCTGAAAAAATAAGTTTTGTCCTAGAATAGAATAAATGCCAAAATAATTATTAGCAGCTGCTTGATAGGTGAAGAAAAACAATAACAAATGTTTTATCTTCCTTGTAGGTAACTCTCAACCGTTATGACTTTGATATTATATTTTTTCTTTAATTGTAATTGGTATGCCACAACTAGGCAAACTAGAGCCTCCTGCAAACATTAATGAAGTCCATTTTCTTTTCAGAAATTCTGTATGCCCAGTAGTCATGCAGGTTTCCACTGTGCAACAAATATGTTTGTCCATGTCATACAGTAAGTGACAGAACAGCTTACTTATCCAGAAAGTTTAGATACAATTAAGTTGCAGGTTGAAATTTTTAAAGATGAGCTCATTTTAATTCCCATTTTTAATAATATACTGGAATATAAGGGTCATGAAGTATTTAATAAATTTAATTTGAAAATAATGAATTAAATAATTTATACTAATAGTTATCGAGATGGATTGTGAGTGAAATCTGTGCCAGAGTGAGTAAAAATATATGCGCTTTTTAAGATATTATAGAGCATACTAGGGCAGATATTACTCTTGACTTAATTATCAAATGTTTCCTCTCTGCACTCAGTAAAACTAGACTTTGCCTAAACACTACTGTCTTACAAAAGCAACATACTAAAACACCTACCTTAACCCTTTCCAAAACTATCAAACTAAATTATTTAGGGACCAATATTCTGTCATTAAACATGCTGTATTCTCAATAAACTAATCACCAATATGGCTAATTGCAATCATTGTATTATCCTTACTGTGCATTGTAAACAATTAGATAAATACTGTAGCATAAAGTTACCCTCAGAGCTAACTATAAGATAATTTTCACTAATATGTTGCTGTTTGTCTTTTTCTCGGTAAGGGGTTGCCACAGCAGAACTCCAGTCCGCTAATGATTGGCAGTAGATTTTTACGAAACGCTGAGGTGCCAGCTCGATGCCCAACCTTCAATGAAGGCACGCCCATTTACACATGCAAGTCTTTCGAACGCTACCCAACCGTGGGGAGGACATGCAGACTCCACACAGAAGGCACTCCCAAGCCAAGCCAAGAATCGAACTGGAGAACTTCTTGCTGTGAGGTAACAACACTACCGCTGTACCACCGTGGAATATTATTTTCACTAATATAATCATTTGTAATTTAGAATTGGCAGTCACTTAATGAATTGTTTCCTACATGAGCATACTCATGTGAAAGCTGAGTTGCCGTGTAACTTGTAAGAACACAGTCATCCTAACAGGAGGGTTATTTGTATTTCTGGGTCATGCACACTCTTCCACATAAGTATACTTGCCTGTGGCTTTAAAATAGCATTTCTAAAGCAGTACCACAGAGATAAACCTCAAATTATGACACACATTTGCCTTATATGAGGTGTGTATCTTTATCAGTGAAAAATAATAATTACCATTAGCAGTTTGTGAAAAAATGGTTATGTTACAGCCATTTCCTCTCCTGTTTTACTTTGTTTTCATATGTGCATGCAGTTGGAATCTTGCCATTACTTCTACATCTGTCATTTAGACTCTGGTTTCTGTTGCACCTCTCAGTATAAATTTTAAGTGAAATAAAAAAAAGTTCATTTTTGCTCTACACAGCCTCCTGCAGTGCCACTGGCTGCTATTATTTTACATTGCCAGTTCAGTGTAATGATGTAAGCCTGCATGACATCCAGCATCCAATCACATCTCTTCAGTCTGATCCTGTATGTAATACAGACAATTAGAAAATGCAGAGATGTGAATCTTAGATGGTCTATATGCCTTCTGGTGGCACTTTGTTCACTTTTACATTCTGGAACAAATGCATGCACCAGGGGATTTCTTATATTCAGATAAAGATCGCATAGTTTGTCCAGCACCAGTCAGAAAGCCATCTAAGATATGTTGACAATGCAAACTATTGTACAGGTAAGACTGAAAAAGTAATAGTTGTCACTGGAATTTTGTGAGGGGAAAATGTTTGAGCTATTCTCACTCCTGTCTTTGCTTTATTTTCGCTTGTGCTTGCAGTGTATACATCATTTGACAGCAACAAATTCAAATACATTACTGTAGCTATTCCACATACTGACTTTGCAGCCTTATCAGGACTCAGATACAGTGCAGTTGTGGTGTTAGAATAGCATTCCAGAGTTTGTTTTTATACAGTACTCTGACCAGTGTGTGTGTGTGTGCGTGCGTGTGTGGGTGTGGGTATGTGTGTTTGCGTATGTGTGTGCATGAACTTGCTAAGTAGAACATACATTTTATCTCTTATATACAGATTCATCAGTTTAATGGTGTTCGCTGTCTATTATTTGGTACATATTTTTTATTGGGAGTGTTGTGTTGATCTTCTATTCAGTATATAGAAAGCAAAATAATGCCATAAAATGTTTTCATTACTGAGTTAGCATGACATCAGAAAAAAAAAAATATATATATATATATATATATATATATATATATATATATATATATATGGATCTACCTCATATAATCATAAACTCACATAATCGACTTTCAAATTATTGAGACAACAACACTGAAAACTCATAACAACAAAATACTATAATGTAAAATCTTGTAAGAATGAAACCCATGCTGTGCATGCCAAACACCAGTAGGAGGTGTTCAGTGGAGATCGCAGATCGCTGACAAAAACAACCACTCCATTTAAACACTTCAGATAAGATAAAAATGTAAAGTTTCTTTTTGGAATGGAGATCGTGGTACAGTAAGGCTTGGGAAATGTACCTTTTTCTCCACTGTAGTGTGACATCAGAGTTTGTATATATTATTTTCAGCAGGTGAGGAGGGCACAGCCCCCACATAGGTGTGCAGGGGTGCTTGCCCCCCTGAAAAAAAGATTGAAAACTTTACATTTTTATCTTATCTGAAGTGTTTAAATGGAGCAGCTGTTTTTGTCAGCGCTCTACGATATCCATTGAAAACCTCCTACTGGTGTTTGGCATGCCCAGTAAGGGTTTTGTTCTTACAAGGTTCGACATTGTAGTATTTCATTGGTATGAGTTGTCGATGTTGTCGTCTCCGATTATGTGAGCTGTCGATTATATGAAGTAGATCCATATATATATATATATATATGCTTCTTCTCAATATAGTAATTTTTGTCAATGGATTTATAACCTCTACCTAAATTTAACCTCATGCAATAAAGTTCAGAACATGAACATAAAGTTGTGTGTGTTGTACAGTAGCTAGGTTCACTTAGTAGGTGAGGTCATGATATATTCTGAGATGCTTGCTGTAATTTTTCATATGCTTACAGACATGTGGTCTGTTATTGCTACATACCACCATTAGTCCTATATAGCCATTTGCATGATCTAGTAAAACAAAAAAGGCGAACCAGGAACAACTGCAGACCACTGATTTATTTATTTATTTAACCAAAATTGTACTAAGCGCTTTCACCCACACACATCAGGGCATCTTCAGAGTACTGACAATCCTTGTGTTGAACCTCTTTTTAAATCCTTATGTAAATTAGATAATTGAACAATTAAACAATTAAACAAATTATTACCTACGCAGCTAAAAATTCTTAAAGGTACAATCAGCAAAAATGAACATAAACAGCCAGGACTTGTGCAAACTTGTTAATTTGTAAGTGTAATAAAACCTTCTTGTCAAAAACTATGTATATGTAATACCAATAAATAAAAGTAAAAATACATATATAAATATCTAGATAATAGTATAAATCTAAATAATTATTAAATATAAACAATTGTTATACAATCCAGCATAAAATCATTCATTAAAACATTTCCTAACATTAAAATTCATATTGTTATACAAAATATTTAAAACATTAAATTATCAGATGTTAACCTAATACATACAAGATCAAATAAATTGAGACTTGTACTTTAGTATACTTGATATAGAAATATGTTCATTAATACCAGGGCTAGAACTTGCATTTAGCCGTAATTGCCATAAACATTCTTTAGCCTCAAGTAAGGTGTTGTCATCACCACCTTTGTTATTATTGTAGTATACAATTCTGTCAATAACAAAGAATAAAAATCTCTTAAAATTCTGTCATCTTAGACTATGCATATAAAGAGAACTAGTATTTTTCTGTTTTTTAATGTCTCTAACATGTTCCACTATCCTTTCTCAAAGTTTCCTTATCGTTTTGCCAACATAAAAGGCTGGGCATGATGAACATATAGCTAGGTACACCACCATTTTTGTGTTGCAATTACAATGACCTGGGCATCTAATTGTTTTGCCAAAATTTTGTACCGCAACATATGGTCCATCATTAATAAATTTACAAGTATGGCATGCCCCACATTTGCTCATCGAAGATGTGTTGAACATATTGTTATTATTAACTGCCTCAAAATGTTCTTTAAGATTCATCCCCCTACTATAAGTGACCTTGGGCCCAGTCCCTAAATTATCAATAAGGTCACCGTTATTCTGGAGAATACTTATCCAGGTCTCATGTATTATATTAACTATCCTGGGTGATATATCATTAAATGGTATAATAAAGGTGTCATTTCTAGTAGTGTTATTAGTCCTAGATATACTGTTGTCAAAACCGTACTTTAATATAGGTTTGTATATTTGATGTCTTTTAATATAAATCTCTTCACTAACTTTAACAATTAATTCTAATGGATAACCTCTATCCAGAAACATATCTGATAATATTTTAATCTCATTGTAAAAATTAATGTCTTCACTAATAATTCTAGAAAATCTGACCATCTGTCCCTTTACTAAATTCTTTTTCTGGTAATAGGGATGGCAACTATCAAAATGTAAAAAAGAATTGGAATGAGTTTTTTTCCTAAAAATACTTGATTCTAACTTGCCCAAGTTTTTACAGAATAAAATATCTAAATACTCACAATTGTTGTCAAATATCTTAAAAGTGAAATTCAAAAAACTAGATGTCGTTTTTAGAAAATTTTCAAACTCAATAAGCATTTCTCTGTTGCCCTTCCAAAAAATAAGAATGTCGTCCAGGTACCTTAAGTAAAGGGCAATGTTAGGCCAGAAACTAGAAGTAAAAACACTTTGTGTTTCCCATAAGGCTAACACCAAATTGGCATAAATGGGGGCGCAACTAGCCCCCATGGCCACACCTGTACTTTGTTTATAATATTCACCATTAATAAACATAAAATTGTTTTCAAGTACAATAGCCATCAGTTCACGTAACAATTTGCATTTAGCCTTATTAGACTCACTAAATTTCAGCAAACTTGTCTCAAACATTTCAAGACCTAAGTCATGAGGAATCACTGTGAATAGGTTGACAACATCAATAGTTACCATTGTCATATCGTCTTCAATATCAACAAAATGTTCTCTAGCTTTTTCTAGACAATGCCAGGAATCTTTTAATATATGAGGCAGATGTTTTAAAGTTCCCTTACAATGCAAATCTATATAAGCAGCAATGGCTTCAGTCTTTGAACCCCTGGCAGAGACTATGGGCCTAAAGGGTGGATTGTGTATGTCCTTATGGATTTTGGGGATACCAAAAATGGATGGCGTCATTGGATGTTCCACTAATAAAAAATTATATTCATCTTTGGTGATGACTCCATCCATCAAAAATTCATATAGATACCAATCCACCTTAACATATGCCCTTTCCATTTCATGTTTTGACACTTTTTCATACGTCGTATTGTCACTCAACATTATTGTCATTTTGTTCAAATAGTCTGTT